>NC_041381.1:627730939-627736532 GCF_002162155.2 Triticum dicoccoides
GGGAAACCCTTTTTCGTAAGTGAGTCGTGCACTTCGATGGCACCTACGCAATATTTTTTCTCCTCGATGGCATGTGAATAGTGCACGTACTCAACGACGGAGCATGGGATGGTAGCAATGACATGGTTAGCCCTTTTTTGGAGAGAGTATGTATTACTAGTAAATAACTTTGATGTGTCCCATCAACTCGCAGAATGACGAGAAGCTTGATTACGCCTTCTCCCTCGCCAACGCGTGCGTGGTGGCTCACAGCACGAGGAGAAACTTTTGCTTACAAGCGGTAGACGTCCAGCAGTTCATTTGGTGTCAGATTGCCAGAAGCACTATTGTAGAACCATCGACTTCCGGAAGAGGCGAAGAGCCAAGTGCAAGGTCACCTACTAACCTTAAGCTACGCGTAGTGGGAGTAACATAAGTAGGGGTACCTCTTTTTTTTATTCTAGAAACAACCACACACGAATATCAAGGTGCTGGTTACGTAGAACAAATTTCCTGCAGTCCATGCTCAGCCCTCCTCTATCTCTCTTCTCACCCAGCCAGCGGACGCGCGGAGCCCATCGTCTGTTTGCTCACATGCGGCCCCACATGCCAGGGAAAACACAAGAGGACCCACTGAACCTGCACATCTTTCACCTCGACGTGCTGGTGATGAAAAACAAATCCAATAAAGATCTTCGGTGGCCGCTTTTGGAGTTACTCAAGAGTAGTAAGATTCTATTTATAGTTTAACCCAAGATGCACATCTCGTGGCTTCAACTACCACTCTATTTTATTTCATGACACGACCTGGATGCTGGATGTCCCACGTGTCGGCAAAAGGAGGAAGAACCCGACCAAATCTTCGGTTGTGCTCTCGGATTAGACTAGTTGTGCTAACTTAAAAATTTTATTGTGTACTCCCACCGTTCCAAAATACTTGACTTCCATTTGTCCAAAAATGGATGTACCTATATACTAAAACAAGTCTAGATACATATATATTTTGACAAACAGAAGGCATGTATTGTGCAACGGAGGGAGTAGAATGGATGCAAGTTTTTGTATTGGGAAGAAGAGTACATCCATATATTGATAGAGCGTTGGAGTTGGCTTTACAAGTGGGACCGCAGTTGATGAAACCGACTATCGGCAAACCCCCACCTTGCCCGCCGCGTGATGGCTGAGTTAGAGAAACGATGAGGTTGAAGAGATTGCTCTAGCACGGACTCCAAGAAATATGGTGTCAGATTGAAGTCGTGCTGGTGGCGTGTGCCGTACTCCTGGACGTGAATGCTTGTTCTGGCCCATGCCACCCTACTACTCCTACTACTTACTTATATAGTACTAGTAGTATCGAGGATTCGAGGTGCTAGTTACGTACAATATGGCTACAGTAAAAACACCCGCATGACGCGCGAAGCATGTGAAGCTAGTACAAATAGTGTACTACTATTGTTGATTGGCCTCATCCGATAACCTGTTGCAATGCACGTACAATTATGTATTCGGAAAATATTATTTTTCCTCGTCGCACCACTCACTCACAGAAGCAACTCGAAAGCCATTCATAAATTTAGTAAGTTTATCACAGGCATATCATTTTATTACATACAACAGGTCATCAACCCACATCGACAATGAGGATACATTATAAACACTAAAGTTTTCACCACACAACAAATAACAAGCAATGAAATGAACTTCAACTCAACCATTCCTCGGCATTGGAAACGCTTTCTTTGAACCACAAGTGATTCTCTGAGACATGCCATCTATTGTCGATATCAAGACCAACGCAGGACTGATCATCCAGGCTGAAGCGGCCTACTATATCAGTACCAGGGTAGGGAACCACCCTAATGTCTGAGGTATAGACATAGTTGCTTCTCATAAATGGTACTAGTAACGTTGTGTCAACAGCAGTTGGATCGCCTTTCACCATCATCGGATTGTTTTGTCCAAGGAAGAGCGAGTTTTCTCCAAGACTATCAATTCCGTACCAGGGAGAAGGTGTTGGCGCTAGCACACTAGTATCCATCTCGAATACCATGCAACAGGTGTTGGAATAGGTCCGGAGAGTGCGACCATGGGAGACAACACGTGCTCCCTCAGTAGTAACATCATCAGCGGGCTGTATACACACAAGAAGAGGTGATCCATTGGAATTAGTTGCCAGGCGCCATTGAGTATATACGTTCTGCACATCCTCATGCTCGTGATCATCACCATCGCCATCTCCCCCTTGGTTATAAAATTTTTCAAGTATAGGTGGTGGAATGTTCATAGGACCTTGGAAACACAAGAAGAAGGTTAATTAGTAAAGGGAAACTTTCTAAGCCGCATGCATGTGGATGAAACAATTATAATTACGGTGGAAGACAAACGTACTGAAACTACGAGGATACCATGCAAAAACAGTGCCATGAGCGGTGGAAGCAAACACAAGACCCTCGTATTGAATTGCATCACAGTACACATCCGTGTATAGAAACTGATTTTTGAGCAATATCCATCGAGTCAAACCACCAAGGACGGCAACAAGCTTGTCGAAGACAGCAACAACTTCATAGTTGTTGTAATTCCAAGAGCGGTTGGGAACTCGACAAATTGCTATCTTTTGTAGAAGACAGTCACAATGATCGTATTTGAACGTGCATACAATACTGGTGTGCTCAACCTCTGGGCAGTCTGCTGAGATTTTTGGAAGTGGAACCCGGTCACGAGTGTACACATTCACAAGTTCCCACTCGTAGTTGGACCCAATGTAAACAACCCAATCTCCATTTGCGCCTGCCCAAGCCTTGCCCTCAAGCGATGGCATCTTAACACCATATGTATCATTATCAAGCGGCATCAACTTGCACAGGGCGAGGCCTCTGTCATGCCGGCGCCAGTCATCAGGGTTACAGCGAAGACAATAGGGGAGATCAAACCGCTCCTTGACTCTTGGGTTCCTTGTAATGATGTTATTAGTTGAGTCGAGAATGGGCTTGAACAAACCTGCCATGCTAGCCGAGGTGATGACGTTGCACCGATCAATGAGTTCCTCCACCACGTCATCTTTTAGATCGGGGCAAGAATAACAGGGTCGTTTCTGGCCTGTTCCCTCCATGGAGAAGACGATCAAACAATGGCAGAATAAAGGGTGAAGGGATAAAGGAAAATGGAGGAGGGAGAGAAAGAGCGTGCGACAGCAGTTCCAAATCGAGAGGGAAAGGCGAAGAGTCGGTTGACGGTTGCCAGTTTGCCACAGTTCACGAAGAGGCGCCCCGGCCTACATGTCCGTTTGGAAATACTCCTACTACTTGCCGTCGTCTCACTGATATGTTGGAACGGGACCACATGTCAACGAAACATGGTGTGTAATTTCCCGTGCAAAATGCGATCTGGCCGATTTGGCCCGAGGTGCCACATTATTTTTTTTGAAAGTTTGCCGCATTAGTTATCGACCTTTATTTTTTTTAACATGCAATCTGAATGGATAGCTCCTGTGGTCATCACATGTGAGCGGATATAGTGATGGTTGATTCGCCCGAGCAACTTATTACTGTGGGAATATGGGAGTACCAGCAGATTCAAGGAACAGAGAAATGATGGTTGCTTCGTCCGAGCAAGTTACTATGGTGAAGGTGGGGCTCTGTGATTTGACTGCTCACTAGTCATTACTACTGCAGCGTGACGACCGGGGTGAATCTTTCCCTGAAGTTGTGTTGTGCACTCAATATTGTTGCATGGAAGGTGGAGCCGGATGAAGGATGTCCAACATGTCAGCGAAACGAAGTTGAATTGTTTCTGGCATTGCTATCAATCCTTCAGGATTTTTTTATATGTACGGATACTTTTGATGGAATTGTACTGTGATGCTATGAAGGTTTCAACTTTGGTTCCCGCAGGAAAAAAAAGGTTTCAACTTAGGATTCATGTGTCTTGCCTCGAGATTATCTCGTTACAACATTCCATCAAATACAAATGAAACTACCATGGCTAATGCATCTCAATGGTTCGCAGATAAGCGCCAATATTCACATCACAACTAAAGACAAAGTTGTGAGAAGGTGTACAAATAAAGAAAAAATATATAATTGATCGATGTTGTTCGTAGGCATGGCTCCATTTCCTTGGCACAGTGTTCATTGCTTGGCAGCTAGTTTCACCCAGCTCTATAGCCAAAAAAGAGGTGTATGAAGGACACCACAATTCGATCATTTTGTGGAGCTCCACTAAAATCAAGCGGACCATCCCTGTTTGCAAAGATATCCAGTCAGTGTGATTACAATAATAGTGGAACTAGATGATGAAACATAACACACATAAATAGAAGCTGATCACCTCTACGATCTCTCTTTAGGACTAACTTCTTGTTGGAGAAGATTAGGCACGGAGTTGGATGAGGAGGATAGAAAAACCAATCTCCCTTTCTGCTGTCCCACAGAAATGTAAAAACATTGCCCGTGTGACATTTTGGCGGAACTGCACAAAACACTCTTCAGAAAAGTGATTTGTGCAGTTCACCAAAAGGCCGAAATAGCAACGAGGTGAAAATGGATAGCCCTGTTTGCAAAAGGAGGTCAAAAGGAAACAATTACTGCCCAACAACACGAGTTGAAGACACATACGCCGACAAAAAAGAAGCATGTTCCATGTAAAAAGGGAAAGATAGCACATGGTGGTTTATCAAAAATGGTTTGAGGACGAGATTGCAAGATGGAAAGTACGACGACCGAGATACGATTTAAGCAAACAACTAAAGAAGATCCACATGCAGCAATGTGGGGAGATGGGCAGTGGAGCAAGGCCGGAGGAATCTGTACCTGAGGGTCGTCGGGATGTTACTAGGAGGGCGCCGACGGCCGGGATCTGCCCATACTGCGGTAGCGAGCAAGTGGCGAAGGCCCTACCACGTCGGAGCTTGGTCAGAGAGAACGGCGGGTACCGCAGATCGGGACGAGCTGCCTCAACGCCGTCGAACGGAGAGACGATGCACATCCTCCTTTTTCGCCGGCGGACGGGATGCGGCCGGATCACTGACCAACGCTGAGAGAGAGAGGCCACGGCGGCCTTGTGTGGGATGGTGTGACGAGAGACAAACCCATTTTTCCATTTTCCCCACGGCAATCGTTTTATATTCTAGGCGTGGTACCCGACCCTCCTTCGAGTAAACAACCGCTACATGTGTCAAATTATCATGTGGGCTGCCTTTTCATACAGAAATGAACTCCACCGTGTACCCGCGCGGGTGTGGCCGGGAACGAGATGTGAGTACGTGCGTCCTGCGTGCACTTCTTCTTTAGGTGCAGGTACATATGTGGGTGGGTGCGAGAGAGATGGTTTGTGCGAAACAGAGGCAATGTGTTGATGATATCTCAATCAGAAAACCGCAACATATGGAATGTGTGTGAAACGGAGTCATGGATATGAGATATCGATATAATTGAAAACAGGGATGAAGTGTGTGGCTGCGCGATCAATAAAGAGTGCCATCGAATTTGTGTTTGCCCACGTCAAAGATACAAGGCGGCTGGGCTATGTGAATTTGAGAGGGCGGAGGTGCAGTTCTTCTCCCTGGCATGGATACCTACCTACAACGTTCGACTATCAGTGTGTGTGGGTGTGT
>NC_041381.1:627736806-627739366 GCF_002162155.2 Triticum dicoccoides
CTAGTAGATGTGTGGGGAAGGAGAGAGACCTAGCTATGTATTGAGGGAGATCGATCAACATCCATGGATATGTGTAGCAGAGGAATAAGGTTGGGAAAGAGACAAAGGTAGAGCGTCGGAGGGTTGGTGGTAGAGTGGCGTCTCACAAATGGTGGGAGAGGCCTGCTAGACAAACGGAGGGTATGAGTGCAATATCAATAATAGAGGGCGGGGGATGTCTGTCTGTCTATGCACGTGCGTGTGAGAGACGGGTCGGGAGGTATTCAAGGATGATGAGGGGAGAAGATATGGTTGTGGTAAGCATGCGTAACTACATAGGAAGATCAACCGTCATGTGTCCGAGAAAAGGAGAGACATAACTAGCGAGGTAAGTGTATCGGTGCTTGGTGAAAACGAATTATAGTCGACCTGGCTATATGTAGGGAGATCAGTTCATATACACGCCTGCATGTGTTAGAAGCAAATAAGGTCCAGAGAGGCAGACAGGGGAGAGGGTGTGGCTAGGAGGTGGTGCGCGAGGCCTACCATGTCGAGGGGGGAGGAGTGTGCGAGCATGTGATAAATGAAAAGAGGGGCGGGAGTGTGCACCTGTGTGGAATTGTGTTGGACATATGGGGGCATGGACGGTGAGAAGAGAAGAGGGGAAGTATACATGTGTTTGTTGTAGGCACACTTGGCTAGAGAGGTATATCGACCGGTGTGTGCCAGAAAGAAGGAGTCGAGGGCCTACACACACCGCTGGTGGACGACCTAAAGAGAAATAATGAACGTGCGCGATGGAGGGAACACTAAGGGTGTGTGAGGGGGGCAGGCGTGTGCATGCACGATAAAAAGTTAGTGCTAGCTAGCTACAAATAGAAGAGGATCGTGAAGGTGTAAAAGACAAACAAATATCATAATTCATTATAAAAAAGTGGATACAGAAACTTGAAGAATATATCATAATGTAGAACATTGATTATAATTTGGGCTAATGTGTGGCTTTTGCAACTCAGGTCTAAATACTTGTCATAATGTAGGGGGCGGGGCACTATACTTTGTGTGATAAACACGGTGTACGTATGGAACATGGTTTCGATTATGAATATATAGTTAGTACATCAAATGTACTATTATTTGGAATCAACATCAAGTGTATTCAAAAAATAGAATTCAAGTTCATGTAGTACACATAGTTCATATCTATCTCTATAGTAATCATGTGGTGTGTTATTAAGGTAATACACGAATGATGGTTGAAGTTGGCAACAATCATGATTGTAGATTCTTATTGAAATAGAGAAACAAATTCAAATTTAGTTCGAATTGCAGCGGTAGTATATACATTTGGAATGCACTAAAATGTTGGTATGAGTAGGTTACATGCATTATACAGCAAGCAAAAAAATTTAATCGGACATAGCTTTGAATAGCATTTGTATAGTAAAACGGGGCAAGACTCTCTCTTTGTGTGGTGTGAATAGTTTTATTTTTTTGTTTTCTTTTTGGTTGAGGGAAGTGCGAATTGATTTGGTACGTACAAGTACAATATTACTACATGTGCGGCTTGTCCCTAAAATTCAACCCGCGTCTTGTTATATCCCAAAAATTCAGATATCATGCTCTCAAAACTGGCGCTTTCACAACCCGTACCTTGCTATCCCGAAATTACAACACACGCGAGAACTCCCTCCAGCTGCCAAATCCCAACACGCGAAATCCCCCTTCTAACCCTGAGCCGAAAGGGCCGCTAGTTCAAATTGGTGGGGGGTACTTTTGTAACACACCCTACATTTTGGACAAGCGCGTCCCTAAGTCATGCTTCACCCCCTCCCATCGCCCCCTTTTCGCCATTCGAAATCCCAGGCCGCCATAACCTCTCCGCTCCAGCCGTGAAACCCCACCCTCCTTCGTCCGCCACGTCACCACTGCCCAGCCGGAGCCTCTTCCCCGACGACGTCGTCCACCGCAACAGCTCGACGTGTCGCGTCCACCTCCCCGGATGAGGATCCGTTGTCCATCTCGCCGTCCCGCCAATTCAACCGCCCCGTACTCCACCTCCAAGGAGCTGCTCCGATGATCGCCTCGTCTATCGCGGCTGCTCCATCCCCCCAGCGTCGCCTTAACCCGCTCCACCGGAACCGCAACATCCTCACCGACTCCTCGGATGAAGCCGAGGCCTACTCAGCACCACCAAAGAGGTTGTACACTCATCGCATCGCACCTTCTCCTTAACTCGACCTCTCGGCGCCGACAGTGCTCCATCCCGCACCCCCATGGAGCGGCTACCTTGAAGCCGGCGCCACGGGCGACATCTCCACGGCGGCTCTCCCCCAGTGCAAGGCCCCTTCAGCGGCGGGGTCCATACCAGCCAGATCTGTTGCTGCTACTCCGGCTCTCGCTCGCTCGCTCGCGCTGCTGCTGCTGCTCCGGCTCTCGCTCCATCGCTTGCTTGCCCAGCTGCTGCTGCTGCTCTCCCCCTTGCTCGTGCTGCTGCTCTGCTCCGATTAAGCCACACTTTAGTCGACTGAATCAACTTTTGGGTCAGTCGATTTTCAGCGGTTGGGGGGGGGGCTCGCCG
>NC_041381.1:627739740-627761375 GCF_002162155.2 Triticum dicoccoides
TTTGGGTCAGTCGATTTTCAGCGGTTGGGGGGGGGGGCTCGCCGGAGTTAAGGAAGAACCACCCGCAACGGGGACGGGGGCTCGCCGGAGAGGTACCCCACTATCTATCTTAGGGTTCAGGGCAGGGGCGGGGGGCCTAGAGGGCTAGACGGGGCGGCGGTGGCGAGTTGTTTCGGGGCGGCGAGGCGGCGCTGGGGCTGGCGGTTCGGCCGGTGGTGGCTGGCGGCTCAGGGGGTGCAAGTTGAAGATGAACTGCAGGCCCTCCCTAAACTACATGTCAAGTGCCTCTCTGCTACCATTGCGTTCAGTTTCGACAGTAGCATTTAGATTCCACAGTAAATTTCAGTTTCGACAGTTTAGTTCAGAGTCAACAGTTTTTACCTCATCTATTGTAGTCAGGTGGTTTTTGGTGATGTTAATTTTACATCCATTTTACATCATCTACTGGAGATGCTATTATAATCCCACTTGAGATTAACGATGTCTGTCTTGTGCTGCTTCAGCCTTGACGTCTTGCGGCTCACCGGAGCTGCTCCAACGACAGAACGATCCATCACAACAGAGCAGTGCCCTGGACGCCATCTACAGATTCCTTAGATCTTCCTCCACACCTCCGACAACCACCTCTGCCTCAACTGCTTCAGCGACCAACCCAATGATGCTGAGGTCGACACGGCTACGGCAAAGAGGTTGTACACTTGTTGCATCACTTATTACTATACATTCACGTCGATCCATTAGGGCTATTTTGGTTCAACGGAAAAACATAGCAATAGGGAATTTTCCAATGGCACCCTACTATTCAATTATTCATGCATTTTGGTGAAAGGAATGAAGCAAAACATCCACCTGGACCTACTTTTCAAAATCCTATGCATGAAAACAAGACCAAGTGCATTAGTGCCAGAATAACATTCTAACTATACACGCTTTCATATGGTTTCACTTTATTTTGGCCATGTTTCTTTGCATTCCTCTGCTCTTCCAATTCCTGTAAACCAAACACCCAAGTTGACAGAAATCCTATCTTTACAAATGCTCTGTTTACCATGTGCATTTTCATATCCTATTCCGGTGCTTTTCATATCCCTGCGTTTTAAGAATCATGCAAGCCAAATGAGCCCTTACAGAATTACTTCGGTTACAGGTACGTGTCGAAGGGAACTTTGTGTGGTTTGCCCTGCTCCTGCCGCGACGTCGTCCACCTCACATGAGCTGCTCCATCGACAGAAGCATCCACCAAACTAGACATCACGACTCTTGACTGTCTTTCGTCGCCTCAGATCTCCTTCCCTGCCGTCGGCACCCACCGCAACGGCATCAACATCATCGACTCAACAGATGAACCTAAGGAGTACACGGGTCCACAAGAGAGGTCGCACTCTTTTGTTTCTGCTTATGTTATGCATTGCTTAAACTTACCTGCTACTTTATCGTCCTGTTCAGCTCTTGGACTCCCAAGTCAGGTCCAAATTAATGTTCAAACTTTAGTTCTAAATTAGTTGTGGGGCACATATCGAGGCAGCAATGAATACTATGTCTGTCTAATATCTGGTTCACCTAGGGTATGCCTATGTTGTTCATCTTGGGTGGGAAATAAATAGTAAAGCAATCATCATCTGTCTTTTTATTAATTTAAAGCAATCATCAGCCTGCTATCATTATTTTTGGATCCATCCACTGGTTGTTACCATCACTCTAAATTTCTGCATGCTCTCCTTACATAATCTCACCATATTTTTCCGTATGCATGTCAGATATTGTACACAGTCATGCTGAACATGTAGAGAAAAAGAGAAGAGTTTTGCGCGGCAATACAATGTCATGCAGACATCGCTCCATGGTGGGTTCAATGGCAAACCCTCCCCACCCCTCTCCAGATTGTAATCCAGAGGAAGATATCTGTTCTGATGCGGATTCAGACGCCGCTGACCACTCCTATTTACCCCCCAAGGTGTTTGCTCTACCTCGGCATGATGATGTTAGTCATATCATGAATATGTTGCCTTGCAGTGCCTACTTTTGACATCATATATGTCATCTGCTTAGTTTAGGCATGTTCTGTAATGCCACCTGTTTAGTTTCTATATCATATATGGGAATTATGCAGTCTCATGTCTTTTAGCCAGCCATAATATATGTGAAATGTGCAATGCCATCCTGTTTAACCAGGCATCATATATTTGAATGATATCTTGCCCATCCTTTTCTTCATTACATTTCCATTTGTCGACAATGTTTGTACATTAAACTACTCTTCCTGTGAATCAGCCATTTGGGTGGGAGATAGAAAAATCTGGAGTGAAAACAAGGCCATCAGAGCAGACAGTGCTACCTGTCGAAGCAGATCTCTTGTTGGGTCCTGATAGCTCCTCAGAGATGGATTCAGAGACAGATGACCATTCCTATTCCCCCACTGAGGTGTATGCTCTAACTTGGCATGGTTATACTGCTCATATCATGCATGCGGTGTCTTGCATTGCATAGTTTAGACATCATATACACAATATTGAACACCATGTTCTTAGTTCAGACATCATATCGAACGCCCTTTGTTTAGCATATAAATCACATATGTGAATTAAATGATGCGATCCTGATTACTTAGATAACATGTAGGTGAATTATGTCATGCGATCCTGTTTAGTTATTCATCATATCTTTGAATTATGTTATGTTATGCTATCCAGTTTAGATAGACATCATATATGTGAAATTATGTCATGCTATCCGTTTTCGTTAAACAATATACATGTCAACTATTTAATGCCCTCTTTTTTCCACACTATCTATTGCATCTGTCTCTCATACAATGTCTGTACATTCAACTATGTTTCCTGTTTATCAGTCATTTGAATTGGAGCGGGTGATGCCAGTATCTAGCGGACTAAAAACACGGTCTTCAAATAAAACAGTGCTACCTCTTGGTGGAGATAGCACCCCGGTTGTACATGCACAAGAACCAGCCCTACCACACATAACCCAAACTCTCGCAGATTGTACCCCTACTGCGATGGACAGAGAACCAGCTTCACCCAATCTAACCCCAACCCCAGCCAATAGTAACCCAGTTCCTGTTGACACAACACCATCTCCACCATAGAGCTCCCAAACAAGAGCAGTTAGTAAGGCAGCTCCAGTGCCCAAAGGGCCAGTACTATCACGGCGAACCCCAACTCCACCAATTAGTACGCCTATTCATGTGGAGGAAGCATAACCAACTAGTCGTAGTTTAGCATCTATCGCATTTGATGTTGTTAAATCGTATGTGTGTATCTTCCCATCTTGGAAATATTATACTGAAATGAAGGAAAATGCCAGTTGCAGGTGTTTGTCCAGGAGTTATGTGTAAGTAATGTTATTCATGGCAATTACTTTGCTTCGTCCCATACATCCTACCTCCATGATGGTTATAATACAACAAATTTTCCCATTTTTCTCTATAGAGAAGGACCGATTTGGAAACTCAGGATGAGGTAACCTGTGCTAATACCTCTGCTATCTTCAAGAATGCTTGGTGGCAGTATCGGAATTACCTGAAGAAAACGTACTTCACCGGCAAAGAAACTCATCAAATTCCCTTACGTTCTCCTGAGACACATTTACTGGACGATGACTAGGAACGCCTTGTTCTGTACTGGTCCCGAACCAAGAATGTGGTAAGGTCTATGAGCTCATTTTCTATTTTTTAAGTATTATATTCTTGCGTCTTACTGTACTATGTTCATGTAGAACAAGTGCCTAAACCTGAAGAACAACTGTTCTAGTTTAAGATTCCATTGCTATCATAGTTCAAAAAAGCGCTAGGCGTTAATTGTGCGTTTTGCCACCACCTTGCGCTTTACTGACCAAAGCACATGCTTATGCGCAGTTATGCGCAATACGTTTTGCCAACGCCTAGAGCCTAGGCGCGCTGAAGCACTCGCTTAGGCGCGCCTTTTTTTAACTATGATTGCTTTGCTCTTGTATCACTGTATTTACTCATACAAACTTATTTTTAAATTGAAGGATCCAATCAAAACTCCAATGGCACAGCAAGTATGTTCATGCATGTTTCTTTAACAGGTTTGCTCTTCTCAATAGCTCTTTTGATTTCAATTTCAATTGTGTATACAGTTGACTTTCATATCATGCACATTACTAGCATCACAACAGAGGAATAGTGTTATTGTACATGTAGACCCGTGGTACCCATCTGAAATCTTGTTGTGCCGTGTAGTTTCCCACACTTTGTATTCTTTCACTGCTGCTTTGTCTTGAACAGATATGATTTGAACTGTGTCTCTATTTTGATTTGGCAAGACAATGCAGTGACCATAGGACATAGATATATGTTTGTTTGATGCTTTTATTATGTACTAGTACTTGGCAATAGAAGACTTGGTAGTTTAATGCTCTCCACCTTACTAATGAACTGGTTCACCGAAATGAGTTTCATATACTAGTACATGCTAAACTTGTTATGTGTCTGCTTGTTTCTTCTTTTAGAATGCTGACAGAATATTGGGGAAGAGTGCCTTATTAAGCAATGGTAAAGGAAGTAATGCAGATAAGGTTTAGGATAATGACACATTCTTGTTGGTCTCCAACAAAGCTGATAAAACAGCTAAGGAAGACTATCTTGAAGACAGCGAGACAACCCCAAAGTCATGTCTTGGTTTAGTGTTCGAGTTACTGGCCACTACCGCTTGCACAAGCTATTCAAACTCACTGTCTGAATCAGTTCGGTTTCTTGAGTCCCAACTACAAGGTGAAAGACATCGATCAGCTGTGCTGCGACAAGAAGCGGAAGGACTGCGGAAGTCCCCGGAGCATTTAGATGCATACTTTCTGGTGCAACAGCAAGCGTTGGAGGATTTTAGTGCCAAACAGGACAAAGCTAATCAGCTTGCTAAGCTTATTGCCAGCATGGTGGATACCCAGGATAATGTTTCTTGAGCTCTTCTAAAGTTGTTTCAGTTATGCTCTTGTTTTGCTGCCGCGTTTATTTGCACTGGTGGCCAATTTTGACGGCCAGTGTATGTAATGTGCTGCTTTGTTCCCTATATTTGCACTGGTGGCAAACTTTGATGCCCAGTGGATGTAATATGAGTAATAGCGGTAATAGGCTAGCGTTAATTGCTTGCTTATTTATTTCCTTATTGTCTTGTTTTGTTGTTTGCTTATAGTCACAATAGCCTATTTTTGGTAACTAGGCCAAAATAATAATGGCAACACACGGACTGTTGTAACCATGGGCCTCATGCAGGCCGTATGATCCATGGGCCTTCTTTCGGCCGTAGGATCCATCAGCCTTCTATACGGGCCTTAGGGTCCATGGGCCTTCTACGGGTCGTAGGGTCCATGGGCCTTCTACGGGCCGCAGGGTCCATGGGCCTTCTACGGGCCGTACTATCCATGGGCCTCATACTGGCCATACTATACATGGGCCTCATACGGGCCGTAGGATCCATGGGCCTTCTACGGGCCGTACTATTCGTGGACCATAACGGGCCGTTAATAAGCCATATTTGATAACTCTATGAAAACAGCCCAACTGGTTTTTTTGACATGAAAGCGACCCAACGTATTAACGGTCCACAAATGGGCCGACTGTAACGACGAGCTGAATTTGGCCCACAAGCAGAAAATGACAGTAACGGGCCGTATGTAACCGAATGCTGCAAATGAGCCCAAGAATCGATGGGCCTTGAGAAGGCCGAAAGACAACTTGGGCTGGAAACGGCCCAATGGAATAACGGGCCGTTAATGGGTATAACATGATACACTATTCATTATGGGCCAGTTTCACCACGGGCCGTTAATGGGCCAAGAGTTACAAAGGGCCTCATATGGGCTGAAAGAAGTCATGGGCCACACATGGGCCGGAAGTTAAAACGGGCTGGAATCATATTGGACGGCCCAGATGACGCTACTGGGCCTAATTTGGATAGGGTGTAACGGGCCCTGGGTTAGCCGGCTATAAATGGGCTATATGCAAACATGCCGTTAACAGGCTTTCCGTGGGCCGGCCCGCCACCTTTTGACCAAGTCAAACGGGCTGGCCTTTTCATAGGAATGGGCCTCTGTTGGGCCGTGCCACGTGTTGCCGTATCATAGGCGCCTTCGGTCCAATGAGCGGATGACATATGTCCCAGCGGTGAGCCAACACGTGTTTCCTCCAGCCAATGATGATTTTACATGTGGAAAATCCCCATTGGTTGGGGCTGTTAACGGGTTATCGGATCCAAAACCCGACCTGATAGCTCAACGGCGTTCCGTTACGGTGGATGCCACGTGTCGGTCACCCTTGACGAAAGCACTTTTGTGACGCGTGATTTATCATCATGGAAGTGGACACTTCCATGATGATAATTTTGGTAATGTCATGGAACACTTCTACGATAGCACAGGTATGACTATCTAGATTCTTTCATAAATTTGTCATGGATGTACATGCATGACAAAAAACGCGACCTACTATGACAAACACGTATCATCACGGAAGTGTATTTTTTTTAGTGAATGATATCCCATAGGCTGGTGATTATAGTATTATACCACTTCTAGTATTACCCATGTTGTTCTTGAATACTTTTGTGTGCCATCTAGTTAATCTTGAGTGCAAACGATACATAGTCTGTAGCTTTCATCTGTGTTCTCCCTTTAGTTTTTGAGACCTGTTGCTGCTAGTTAACCCCAGTCCTACTATTTATGTCATCTCCTACAAGCACTCATTACATAAATCTAACTACCAGTTGTCTTCCATGCATGTCAGATATAATTGCACGCACTAATTTATGCACAAGAACCTCACGGAGCAATGTAACGGCAACAAACTTGACGTCAATGATACCCAATATGATGGAACATGTAAAGGCAGTTCTTCACAAAACTTGCAGAAAGATGATGAATCCTATTCACCCCACAAGGTCATTCCTCTTACTTGGCCCTTGATATGGGTACAACATGCATATAATTTCCTGGGGTGCATCTACTCTGTTGCAATGCGTTGTGCTTAGCCTGCTGATAATGCATATAAATATGGCATGCCTTCCTGTTTTTCAGTACCTATTCCATTCGTGATAACATGTTTTCAAATTCAAGTACTGTCATTCTACTCTATCGCAATGTCATCTGCTTAGTTTGGACATCATGCTTCTTAATATCTTATACATTGTTATTCATCAGTATGTACTTCATCTGTCTACATACCATGTTATTTTTTTTACATTGAAGTGTTGTTCTAGTGGTCTCTTGCAATGCCATCTTAGTTTCCCAATCATACATGCATATGTTGCCTTAGTGTTTTTCTGTATGTATTCCGCTAGCATACAATTTTACATTCAAGTAGTGTTTTTTACACTGTTGTCCTGTCGTATCCCTAACTCTTACATCATACTCCCTCTGTCCGGATTACATGTCGCAGAAGTGGATAAAACTGCATGTATCTAGAACTAAAATACGCCTAGACCCATCCATTTATTTCCGGATGGAGGGAATACATGTCAATATGTCATGCCTTTCTATTCTTCAGTACCTATTCCATCTCTGTTGTAGCATGTTTTATAATTGAAGCACCATTCTTCTATATAAGGCATGCAAGGGGAAGAAAGCTATGTTAGAATCTGAAGGGTTACAAACCAGGTCTTTGCAAAAGATACAAGTGCCAGGAGATAATAAACTAACTCCAGTTTCATAGATATTGCTCCAGCACAGAGAAACCAACTCCCACTGATAATAAGCAGATTCCAGTGGCCAAAGAACTAGTTCGCACCAGTCCAGCAAAAGAATGTCAACTCCATTCTAAGAAGCATGTGCGTATTCTCGCATCATGAAATTTTATAGCAGTCTGATCATATTTTCTACATGTTTCTTAGCCATCTCTCTTTTAGAAAATAATGTTAAACGATAGAAGACTTCCTCCATTGGGATCGTATTCGAGGAAAAGATCTTGCGGGAATTCTCTATGCTCCAATGCTGATGTAAGTATCTGTTGTATATCACTATATTTTTACATCAGCATGTATTTTGTTAATCGTCATGAATCCAACCTTTATTTGATCTAAAATTAGTTGTAGCAAAATGTTAAAGGTGCCAATGTTGATTTTTTTAAGGAAACCTGCCTGGTAGTTTTTCATATTGAGCTGCATGAGTGTACTATCTCATATCATGCACATTACTGAATTGTAGTGTTGCTCTGGTTGCCCATTCACTCACTGTGTCAATGTTGCTTTCGTATTACCTTACCTGGCTGATGATAGCTGGGCCATATTGTGTTAATTTGGTGTAGGCTAGTTGCCCAAATGTTCGTTGTGTCAATGTTGCTTTCCTATTATCTGACATGGCCAATGATAGCAATGCTAGTGTGTTAATTTGGTGCATACTGCTAAAGATAAGAACACAAACTCTGAAATCAGCAAGGCAACCCCATTGTTTCTTTCCAATAAACCTAGGCCAGGTAATATGGCAATAACGCATGATTAATCTGTCCAGTTCCCCTCCTAATTTATGTTATGATGCAGTGGTCGAGACACTCTCCACTATCAATAATACAAGCCTGCCAAAATCACCATCTGAATCTGTTTAGTTTCCTCTGTCTCGAATGCAACGGAAAAATGTATGTTTGTGAACCAATTAATGGCTGAAGCAATGATGGAAATGGTGGAGGAATCGGAGGTGCACATTCTTGCGCAACAACAACCGATCAATGTTTTCAGAGACAGTGTAGCAAAGCAACAAGAACTTTCCCACATGCTTATGAGCATCATCCGCGCTGAGGTTGCAGATTGTGACGTTGTAGATCGTTAGGTTCTGTTCATTTATTTGCACTGGCATCAATCTTTGATTGCCCAGTGGATGTAATTTCCTGTAATTTATGCTGGATGTGCAACGTTTTTCCCTATATGTCGTACCTTTGCTTGATCAGTTTTGGTCCTGTGCATAATTGCTCGTCGTAATGGGCTCAAATTATCTAATTTGGCCTAAAGACATGTACGAACTTTAGTGGACCCATTAAGTTAATGGGCCGTTACTAGGCCAAAAGTTAATGGTCGGCTCTCTTACCTCCCGGGTCGTAACAGGTCGACATCAAAGCGGGCAACAGGTGGGCCCATTTGATTTCACGGATCCTTAACATGTTGTTACTAAGGTTAGGCTACATATGGCCCAACTAGAATGTGGGCCTTTAGCAGGCCGAAAGAGAAGCGGGCTCGTACTGGACCATGAAGAGCATGGGCCGCTAAGAGGTCGAAAGTCAGGTCGTACTGTAAATGGCCCAACTGTGTTGTGGGCCTTTAGCAGGCTGAAAGAGAAACCGAGCTGGTATTGGACCATGAAGAGCATGGGACGTTAAAAGGCCAAAACTCAGGTCCGACTACAAATGGCCCAACTCATTTATGGGTCATCAACAGGCTGAAAGACACACCGGGCCGGGAATTGGCCCAACACTTAAATGGGTCACTAAAAGGCCAAAACTCAGGTCCGACTACAAATGGCCCAACTCATTTATGGGTCATTGAGGGAGTCCCAGATTAGGGGGTGTCCGGATAGCCGGACTACCATCATCGGCCGAACTATCATCAGCCGGACTATCATCATCATCGACCGGACTCCAAGACTATGAAGATACAAGATTGAAGACTTCGTCCCGTGTCCAGATGGGACTTTCCTTGGCGTGGAAGGAAAGCTTGGCGATATGGATACGTAGATCTCCTACTATTGTAACCGACTCTATGTAACCCTAGCCCTCTCCGGTGTCTATATAAACCGGATGGCTCTAGTCCGTAGGACACAACAACAACAACCATTACAATCATACCATAGGCTAGCTTCTAGGGTTTAGCCTCCTTGATCTCGTGGTAGATCCACTCTTGTAAACATCCACAATATCAATATCAATCAAGCAGGACGTAGGGTTTTACCTCCATCAAGAGGGCCCGAACCTGGGTAAAACATCGTGTCCCTAGTCTCCTGTTACCATCTGCCTAGACGCACAGTTCGGGACCCCCTACCCGAGATCCGCCGGTTTTGACACCGACATTGGTGCTTTCATTGAGAGTTCCTCTATGCCGTCACCGATAGGAAGGATGCCTCTTCCCGTCTTCAAGGACGGCATCTTCGCTGATGGAGCCTTGGCCGCCGGCCAAACTATCCGGCTAGGAGGTTTTCTTATGACCGCCTGTCCGGCCACCGCTTCAACAATGACCTCTCGTGTCATCGAGAGCAATCTTCACGTCAACTTGGAATTCGTTGAGCAGTTAGATCTAGTAGAGCTCTCGTCTGTAAACGAACTCTTGGATCGGATCGCCGCCCTGGGAGTCGCTACAGACTACAATCGGATCGGGCTTAAAACCGATCTGAGAGAGATTAACTCTCCCCAGGTTACCCACCACGTCACGGTGGTAGAGGAACATCGCGATGATCCTTCTCATATATTGAAAACTAGTCGTGTCCGGGCTACCGAACCCTCCATGCCGGATTCCCGCGGAGGAACGGATTCCGATCAAGCACTGAACATAAAGTCAGGCATCGGACCGGACTCGTTGGACAACGTTCCACTTTCCAAGCTTCCAAATTCGGAAACTTCTCGGCCCTTGAGCCTCGAGATGGGCAGGGTCCCGGGCTCAATTAGGCCCGCCCGTCCAGATATATGCGATCTATCTCTAATCCGGCAAGAGCCAGCCGAAACAGTACATCATTACTGGGCCAGATTCCTCCTGGTCATGGACCGGATAAAGGACTGCCGAGAGGAAAACGCAATCTCGATCTTTTGCAACAATTGCACGGACAGGGGAATCTTGAACGCCGTCAGCCATCATGAAATCACACGTTTCGCCGACTTGGCATCCATAGTGCGAAAGTACTGTGCCATAGAAAGTTTCCGGAAAACCGAAGATAGGTTTTGGGATAATCCGGCCCCGAACATAGCCCCAGTCCGCAACAAAAGGGTGCATTACACACAGGCACCAAGTACAAGAACCAAAAAAACAGAAGCCCCTTAAAGGGAACGGAACCGTACTGGAGGGATGGCTCAGCAAACCCTGTACAATTCACAGTACCAAGGGCGCCACCTCAACACATAGCCTTCGTGCATGTTGGATATTACGGCAGGTGGCCAAGAGTGGCGAGGAGCTTCTAGCCCCGCGAAACCACACCAAGAATACCGGTACGGTATCAACCGTCTTCGAGACTTTGGCATCAAACAA
The DNA here is from genome assembly GCF_002162155.2 of Triticum dicoccoides. Taxonomy (NCBI): domain Eukaryota; kingdom Viridiplantae; phylum Streptophyta; class Magnoliopsida; order Poales; family Poaceae; genus Triticum; species Triticum dicoccoides. The sequence goes on from NC_041381.1 coordinate 627,750,927, forward strand.
TATGCGGAAACGAACGATCCACAGCCTTGCCGAAGTCTACCAAGTAGCAAGAACAAATCCTTGGAGCGACGCGGCCATCACCTTCAATGCCAGTGATGAACCTAAATTCCGAACAGCCCGAGCACCAGCCGCATTGGTCCTCAGTCCAATAGTGGACGGCTTTCGGCTTACCAAGGTACTCATGGATGGCGGCAGTGGATTGAACCTCATTTACGAGGAAACTCTTCAAAAAATGGAAATAGAGTGGAGCCGCGTTGAGCGAAGCAGCACAACCTTCAGAGGAATAATCCCTAGTCGAGAAGCACGCTGCACCGGAAAAATCACACTCGATGTGGTGTTCGGCTTGCCGGACAATTACAGGTCCGAAGAAATCACGTTCCAAGTGGCCCCGCTCAGCAGCGGATACCACGCTATATTAGGACGAGAGGCGTTCACGATTTTCCAAGCCGTACCCCATTACGGGTACATGAAGCTCAAAATGCCTGGGCCCGGCGAGATAATCACTCTCGTTAGTGATCCGGACATAGCACTCCGCGCCGAAAACAAAACAGCCGCATTAGCCCTGGAGGCACTATCCGAAGCCCTAGCGGCAGAGGAACTCACCGTGCTGCGCGCTACGGTGCACAAAGACGACGTGATACTCGATAAGAGATCCAAGTCCACCTCCTTTAAACTAGCGGACGAAATTATAAAATTCCAGGTCCACCCAACGAACCCGACAAAGACGGCCTCCATCGGGGCACAGTTGAACCCTGATGTAGACGCCGCGCTGCGAGAATTCCTTCAGGAAAATCGGGACATTTTCGCCTGGCATCCTTCAGATATGCCAGGAATCCCTCGCAGGCTGGCAGAGCATAGCCTAAACATCCTAAAAGGGTTCAATCCAGTCAAACAGGCTCTTCGACGATTTTCCGAACCCAAAAGACAGGCAATGGGAGAAGAACTAGCCAAACTATTGGAAGCCGGATTCATCAGAGATATCAAACATCCGGATTGGCTAGCAAACCTGGTAATGGTACCAAAGAAGGACAGATCCTGGCGCCTATGTGTCAATTTCAAAGACCTAAATAAAGCCTGCCCAAAGGATCCCTTCTCCCTCCCCCGCATCGACCAAATCATCGATGCCACTGCAGGGCACGATTCATTGTGCTTCCAGGACGCATACTCTGGCTATCATTAAATCAAGATGGCAGAAGCGGATCAAGCCGCAACGGCGTTCATTACTCCATATGGACCATTCTGCTTCAACACGATGCCCTTCGGACTTAAAAACGCCGGCGCAACATATCAGTGCATGATTCAGACATGTCTGGCTACCCAGATCGGCAAAACAGTAGAGGCATACGTAGACGACGTAGTCGTCAAAACCAAACACGTCGAAACTCTAGTAGACGACTTGAGGGTCACATTCGACAACCTCCGAGCATATGACATCAAGCTGAATCCGGAAAAATGCGTTTTCGGCGTACCAGCCGGAAAGCTCTTGGGCTTCATTGTATCCGGTAGAGGAATTGAAGCAAATCCGGCCAAGATCCGAGCCCTATCGTAGTTGGATATTCCAAAAAATCTCAAACAGATCCAGAAATTGACTAGATGCGTGGCGGCTCTTAGTCGCTTTATCTCCCGCCTAGGAGAAAAGGCATTGCCCCTCTATCGCCTCCTTAGGCACACCGAACACTTCGAGTGGACGGATGCTGCCACCGCCGGACTCGAGGAAATAAAGGCCATATTGGCAACGAATCTGGTCCTGGCTGCGCCCAACCTAGGCGAACCTATGTTGTTATACATCACGGCAACACATCAAGTAGTAAGCGCGGTGCTCGTCGTAGAACGAGAGACAAAAGGGCATAAATTCCCTCTTCAAAAACCAGTGTACTACGTATCCACTGTTTTAACCCCCTGCAAGTCCCGTTACCCGCACTATCAAAAGATAGCGTATGTGGTGTTCATGGCATCCCGGAAGCTCCGACACTACTTTCAAGAGTGTTCGATAACAGTGGCCTCCGAAGTACCCCTAAATGACATTATAAATAACCGCGACGCAACGGGCAGGATTGCAAAATGGGCCATTGAGCTCTTACCATTCGACATAACTTACAAACCCCGGCGAGCTATAAAGTCCCAAGTTTTGGCTGACTTTGTCGCTGAGTGGACTGAAGCCGAACTCCCTAAAGAGTACGACGCATACTCCAATTGGATTATGCATTTCGACGGCTCCAAAATGTTGGCCGGATTGGGGGCTGGCATCGTACTAACGTCCCCAACCGGGGACAGAGTCCAATACGTACTCCAGCTAATGTACACGGACTCCAACAACGCAGCCGAATACGAGGCCCTCTTACATGGCCTCCGGATGGCAATCTCCATGGGCATCCAACGCCTAGAGGTGCGCGGGGACTCAAACCTCGCAATACCCCAAGTAAATGGAGACTTTGACACCAAGGATCCAAAAATGGCAGCCTATCGCAACGCCGTCCTTAAAATGTTAGCTCGGTTTGAAGGACTTGAATTCCACCATGTAGCCAGAGATATTAACCAAGCGGCCGATGTATTGGCACGCATCGACGCAAAACGTGACGCTGTCCCTCCAAATATCTTCCTGGAACGGCTGTTCAAGCCATCTGTACTATGGGAAGAGGAGTCCGGAAATAACAAACCGGAGGCAGCCGCAGAACAATCTGACATAACCGGCGATCCAGCCGACGAAACAACACCCTCAGCTCACGACATAATGGCAGTAATCGCCCCATGGACAGAGCCGTTCCTAGCCTACTTGCTTAGGGAGGAACTCCCCGAAGACCATAATGAGGCCCGCTGCGTAGTTCGGCGATCTAAAGCCTACAAGGTCCATGAGGGAGAACTCTATAAGAAAAGCACAACCGGAGTCCTTCAAAGGTGTATCTCCGAAGAGGAAGGGCAAGACCTTCTGGCTGAAATTCACGCCGGACTAGGCGGACACCATGCCGCAGCCCAGGCCCTTGTAGGAAAGGCATCCCGTACAGGATTTTATTGGCCGACGGCCCGGGCAGATGCTCAGGACTTAGTCCGAAGATGCGTCGGTTGTCAGCTCTTTGCTAATCAGAGCCACATGCCACCCACCGCCCTCAAAACTATACCCATTACCTGGCCGTTCGCGGTCTGGGGGCTTGACATGGTTGGACCACTTAAACGGGAAACCCACAAGCAAAGGTACCTATTGGTCATGGTGGATAAATTCACCAAATGGATAGAGGCCAAGCCAGTTAAAACGGCAGAGTCCGGACCAGTGATAGACTTTATATCTGGGGTAGTACACCGTTATGGTGTCCCCCACAGCATCATCACCGATAACGGCACGAACTTCACGGCCGATGAGGTTAAATCATGGTGCAAAAATAGGGGCATCAAGCTCGATTACGCTTCAGTCTATCATCCTCAAACCAACGGTCAAGTGGAACGAGCAAATGGTCTAATAATGAGCGGCATCAAACCCAGACTAGTGCGGTCCCTTACGAAATCTGACACGCACTGGGTAGAGGAGCTCGACTCCGTACTCTGGGGGCTGCGGACAACGCCTAACCGTACTACCGGATTCACACCATTTTTTATGGTATACGGCGCAGAAGCAGTTTTGCCCTGCGACTTAATTCATGACTCACCTCGAGTGCGCATGTACGAAGAAAGAGAAGCCGAGTTGGATCGGCAGGACAGCTTGGACGCATTGGAGGAAGAACGCGACGTCGCCAAGGCTCGTTCCGCATTTTATCAGCAGCAGGCTCGAAGATACCAAAGCAGAGAAGTACGGGCCAAGACTTACAACATTGGCGAACTGGTTCTACACCTGCCGGACAAGAAAAAGGACAAGCTCAAGCCCAAATGGGAAATCCCCTTCATCATCGATAAAGTCTTAACCGGCGGAGCGTACCGTCTACGAAATGCGTCGGATAACTGACTCGAGCCGAACCCATGGAACACAGCCCGACTCCGAAGATTCTATGCCTAGCGCCGGACTAAGAGTTCGTCCCTTTCCCCCCGTCCAAATTTTTTTTAGCTGCCTTTTGTTTATCTTTTTCTTCTCAACCCTATTCATCAAAGCCTTAATAGGCCTACTTGTGCATCATTTGCAATTGATGTGCTATCCGCACTCATTATACCTGGGGGCTTCTTTACCAGAAGCTTAATTATAAGGGCTTCATGCCCAGCACATGTGTCAAGCCTCCACATCTACCTTTTATTCACCATTATATGCATCGATATGACTTAAGTTTTGGCCAAGCTGGGTTGCCTGGCTCCTGTGCTTACCCCTACGTTCCCGATTGTTCGGCTAGGAGGTAAAGGGAGCACCTATGCGATTGCTACTGCCGGGTCAGCCGGATGTGTACCTCAGACTGGGTGAAGCCGAAAGCTAGCGTTCTTAAGGGAATATTCGGTCGATGACTTAAAAGATGGTTTTTTATCCACTTATTTATCTGCCCCCAGATGTTTTTCTGCTTTTTTCGTAGTCCGGACATGCACTTTAGGGCATGCCACCCCCAGAGGAAAGGATCCCTTAACGGAACTATTCTCCCTGGAAGATGTTTCTTACTACCCATGTAATATAACATAACTAGTTGGGCACTTGTCTGATAAAGCACTATTGACCACTACGCCTGGTCTCCATGCATACCCCGGTTGTTTCATAACTGAGAAGGTATTCGGACACACTCCGGACTCTAGGGTCCCGAGGTCTAAGCGAAAAGGTCGGCAAAGACAAACGATTTACAATCCGGCTAGAAGGCATTTTAGATGTCATTTTATAATACATTGTCAAATCGACTGATTGTATTCTTCCTCAATCCCGTCTAACAGGTTGTCTAATTTACAGTCCTATTGGGAAAATTTAGTGGCCAACTCTACTTGGCCGTATACTAAACTCACAGGGATCTCCTTCCCATCGGGCCCCACAGGTCCGACTTCGGCCATGTGGTTGGGATCCGCCTTCTTGTACCGCGTCTTTACCATGGCCCAGGCCTCCCTGGCACCTTGGCAGCAGGCCGAAATCTTCCATAAATGGAAGCGCTGCCGGACTCCCTGAAGCTTCTCCGCAAGCTCCCCAAGACCCTCGGGTAAGGAGAAGGCTGGCCATAAAGCCTGGATGACGCCGCTCATTGCCTGCCGAACTCGTTCGATCAGTTGCAACAATTCGGGAAGTTGATCACCCGTTGATACGGGCATCTGCTCCGCAGGGCGACCTGTGAGCATACCTGCAGACATATTCTGTCAAATCGACTTCCTCGCCGAACTCTTCTTTTCAAAGGAGTTCGCTCAAGCACTTACTATAGATGCCGCGACGAAGCCGCTGATTCTCCTTAACGGAGCCCGACAGCTCGGCCCGAACGCCTTTCAGCTCTTCTCCAAGCTGGGCATGGGCATCCTGGAGCTTGTTCCTTTCATGCTGCACCTTATGCAGCACCCTCTCGCCGGCCTTCAGCTGGTGCAGAAGTTCTTGCCTGTCCGGATCTTGTCCAGCAGCACCTGCAACGTCATTTTTTAGAATAATGCGTTACCAGGAGAGGTCCCTGTGTTTCCTCCTGCGCCAAAGAGTGCAGCCTCAAGTTGGGCCTTGCACTCCTGCAGCTCCTGAGATAGTTGGGTATTCTTCTCGGTAAGATCTTATGTTTCATATGATCCTTAAATCAGTTAATATAACTACTTTAAGTCTCGGGGGCTACTGGCATATACAACTATTAAATTCTCTTACCCGTATGTCTTTTACATACTGCTCCGTGGCTCTGGTAAAACCATCTTGAGCAGCACGAAGGTGCGCTCCCCCCGCGTTAAAGGCATTCAACGCCTCAGGGGAGAAGCACGCGTCACGAAATACTGTCCGGCGGCGCCTGTGATTCATGGCACTCTCCACCTCAGACTTGGTGGCGGACAGTCTGTCGGCATCCTCCGTCGGAGGAACGTCCGGCTCACGCCTTGCGCACGCCTCCCCCTCCAGACCAGGTGCTGGAGCCTGGCTGGTAGAGGTTGGATTGGCAACCTCCATGCCCGCAGTCTGACGGATGCTTTTTTCCCTACAAAAGTCATGAGCACTCAAACGCTTCCTAGGAACGTTGCTCTAAATAATGAATTGTGAGCTACACCTTTGCGGCGACGTTTCAGTCCGCGCCGCGCTCCTCTTCCGCCTACTGGTCCGGACTGGCCTTTGTTGGTCAGCCACCGCGGGCTCGGCCTCTCGCCCTAGGGGCGCCTCCTGCATGGCGCCATCATATACGATGGTCAGAAATAAGCAAGGAAGGAATGACGGTGTCAGGACTTCGGTCGCAATCACCTGGGAAGCCGGATATAGTCCGGGATAGTCGGCCGTGATGGAGACTAAGGCATTGTCCATGCTGAGCTGGTGGAACACCCCGTCGATTAGCTCGACCTTTATGTCCGGATCCTCTTCGGAGGCCGGATCCCGGGATCTCTCTGGATCCTCGGGTTGCGGAGCTGGACTTAGCATGTCCTCCACGATCTGGCGCAGTTCCTGCGTCGAAAGAAGAACACAATATAAGAAACTTAAGTTTCAAAAAGCATGGGTCAGGCACGCAGAGTGTTCGCTTACCCAAGGCCGGGGATTATTCATGGAGAACCCATTTAACGGGTTCATCCAAAGGAAATCCTCCTTCTCCCCCTTATACAGGCCAGACAGGATCGTCACCAGGTCTTCGACCGAATCCGGCCCTTTACGGCCATGACGGGTGGCATCGTCCTCCCCGTTGAAATCCCACATGGGGTGGCCCCTGTATTGTAGTGGCTGCACCCCCCGCATAATGCATGTTGCCATGACTCCAATCATGGTCAACCCGGAATGGGCCAGTAACCTTATTCGGCCCATCAAATAATGGACGCTCTTGTCTTCCTCCAGTTGGGGGCTCCGCGGACTCCAACTAAGGCGTTTCTTCAGAGGAGCATTGCTAAACTCCGGGAGGCCGATCCGAACAGGGTCCGGCAGCGGAGCGTCTTCTATATAAAACCATCCTGAAGGCCAGTCTTCGGACGCCTTCTTAGGGGTTCCGGATGGATATCCAGTCCCGGCAATACGCCACATTTCGGCGCCGCCCACTTGATATGTGGACCCCTCGTGAGAGAGGGGTACAAGGCAGAACAACCTCTTCCACAGCGCAAAATGGGGCTCGACGCCCAGGAATAGCTCGCAAAGAGCTACGTAACCCACAATGTGCAGGATTGAGGCGGGCGTGAGGTGATGAAGCTGGAGTCCGTAGAACTCCAGGAGCCCGCGGAGGAATGGATGTACAGGAAATCCAAGCCCCCTTATCAGATAGGGGACGAAGCATACCCGCTCCCCTTTGTTGGGACTTGGGGTAACCTCCGCTTGCTTCCCACCTTTGTAGGTGGCCAGCCCGGCTCGAACCGGAACCATAAAGGCCGGAGGGAGATATCCCCCTGCTTCGAGCTTCACCAGCTCGTTGTGCGGAACAGAGCATCTCCTCTAATCTCCTGGCAAAGGGCTGGGAGCGCGAGAAGAGGAGCCGCGTTGACGGTCCATGATGGAATGGATTCTTGGTCGAAAGCGCTCCGATGGGTATTTGCAGGAGGAAGATGGCGATTTGGATCTGGATTCTTGCCTCCCTTATAGGCAGATTATTCGCACAACTAGGGGGTAAAACATAAAACATACCCTGGCTTTTCACATTCGCGCGACGCGTGGAGGAAGGCCATTTTTGGGCGTGGAAGCCAAGACGCACAACATTGATGAGGAAGCCGGACACTGTTCGGCAGGTATGTAGAACTTGAAGGAGAACCCGCCTTGCAACGCCGAAGACTACACACACGCTGGACTTATCGTCATTGAAGCCTGGTTCGGGGGCTACTGAGGGAGTCCCGGATTAGGGGGTGTCTGGATAGCCGGACTACCATCATCGGCCGAACTATCATCGGCCGGACTATCATCATCATTGACCGGACTCCAAGACTATGAAGATACAAGATTGAAGACTTCGTCCCGTGTCCGGATGGGACTTTCCTTGGCGTGGAAGGCAAGCTTGGCGATACGGATACGTAGATCTCCTACTATTGTAACCGACTCTATGTAACCCTAGCCCTCTCCGGTGTCTATATAAACCGGATGGCTCTAGTCCGTAGGACAACAACAACAACAACAACCATTACAATCATACCATAGGCTAGCTTCTAGGGTTTAGCCTCCTTGATCTCGTGGTAGATCCACTCTTGTAAACATCCACAATATCAATATCAATCAAGCAGGACGTAGGGTTTTACCTCCATCAAGAGGGCCCGAACCTTGGTAAAACATCGTGTCCCTAGTCTCCTGTTACCATCCGCCTAGACGCACAGTTCGGGACCCCCTACCCGAGATCCGCCGGTTTTGACACCGACAGTCGTCAGCAGACTGAAAGACACACCGGGCCAGAAATTAGCCCAACACTTAAATGGGTCGCTAAAAGGCCTAAAGATGTACATCCTAAAAATTGGCCCATCCCTTGAAATGGGTTGTTAACATGCCGAAATCACATCGCGCCGATATTGAGCCCAAGTATATAGCGGGCTGTTAACGGGCTCGAACTGAAGATGGGCTGCAATGGTGTCAAATCTTTAACGGGCCGTTGACGGGCCGAATTGGCACATCTCGTATGGGTCGTGGGCTTAAATGGACCTGACACAAGTAGGCCTTGTATGGGCCGGCCTGCTAATTTTTACTGGGCTGACCCTTTTCACCGGAATGGGCCATTGTTGGCCATGCCACGTGTCGACCTATCATAGGCGCCTCTTGTCCAATGAGTGGATGACATCTGTCCCAACGGTGAGCCAACACGTGTTTCCTCCGACCAATGAGAATTTTCCACGTGGAAAATCCTCATTGGTCAAGGCTGTTAACGGGTTATAGGATCCAAAACCGAACCTGATAGCTTAACAGCGACCCATTACGGTGGATGCCACGTGTCGGTCACCCTTGACGAAAGGACTTTCATGACGCGTGTCGTGGTGGGCGCACGGAAGATGCCAAGGGATGGCTAAAGAGAGGAGGAGGCTCGAGGGCACTGGTGGGCTTGGGACGCGAGGTTGATATGCGCGGGCGCAGGACGCCGGACATACCCAGGTTCGGGGCTCTCCGGAGAGATAACACCCCTAGTCCTGCCGAGTTTAGTTGGATGGTTGATAGTACAATGTCGCTCCTGGAGCTGTATCGAGGAGGAAGGAGGCTGGCCGAGGCTCGGGCTGCTCCTTCTCCCTGGTGTTGCTAGGTAGTAGCTAGTCCTATCTTGCTTGCTTTATCTCTAGTGGCTTTGCATGCCAGGGATCTCACGTATCATGCCGTGCCCCTGTGGGCGTGGACTCTTGGGGGGTTTTATAGATCAACCCACCCAGGGTTACAATGGTAATATGTCGAGTCGGTGGGTCTGTATTGTCGGCGTCCGGGACACCGGGCTGGGTCCCGCTTGGGGGCTTGTGGTTCGCCGGGTTCCCCTAGGTGCGGGCCCCGCGTGCCTAGGGGGACTGTGCGCCGTCTCGTCGATCGTCATGACGTGGCCGAGTCGAGCCGCGCACAGTGTTCTTCGTCAGGCCGCCGCTTGCTATCGTCAGTGGTGAGGGCGGGGACACTATTGCCGTGCCAGCCCTGGTCAGCGGGTAGGTAAGGGGCACTGTTGCCACACTCTGGCTGACCACGGGCATGGGCGGGGGCACTCTAGTCTTGGTCATCAGTGATTGCGATCTCGTCCCATCGTATGGCCTGGATGGGACAGGAGCTGACCCGTGGCTGGGTTGCTGTGGACGCCACGGGTGGGCTGGCTTGCTGGGGAAGCCAGGGTTGCGCCGGGTTGAGTTTCCTTGCGTCGGCCACTGCGGCCGGATCGACGTACCTTGCTGAGTCGAGGGTCTTGGCCGGGTTGCGCGCCTTGCCGGGTCGAGCGACCCTGCCTGGCGCGTGCCGGTTTGCGGGGCGATGCGGGCCCCGCTGTTTTTGAAATAGATCCGGGTTCCATTGCCTGCCTGGGGTTCATCCCCCCGATAGTAGCCCCCGAAGTTGTGAAGGTCCGCCGTCTTTGGATGAGTGGGCCTTCGCAGCTTCCCCTTGAGCAAGGCGGAATCTACGAATGCCGGGTCCGGCAACATCCACTATGTGCCAGTTTTCTCGGAAACCGGATCGCGGCATCTCGGCCGTGGCCGGAACCGAGGAGTCCATCGAATCTTGAGGCGATCCCTCGTGCTTCGCACAGGCGCCATGTGGTGCCCGGAAGTCGGAGGGGCCTGACAGGCCACGAGCGTGACGGGACTGGGCGATGGGCCGGGGCCCGCCGCCGCGTGCCCCTGGCCATGCACGCAGATTTATTGCGGCGTCTGGGGGCCGGTTGCACTTCCCCGCGCAGTTAGTGCATGTGTACGTGCGCACTTATTGCGGGGTAGTGGAACGAGCGCGTGCAGACGATCCCACTTCCCCACGTTTGAACAGGGGGTTAT
>NC_041381.1:627761677-627809384 GCF_002162155.2 Triticum dicoccoides
CGCCCTCCTGTTCCCCTGCTCTCGCTCTGCTTCTTGCCACCGACGCACAACTGCACCCGCGGCCTTGAGCAGAGACCTTCTCCGTCATCCTTCTTCCTCTTCTTCTTCCGGTGATGTTGCTGCCGTCGGGCTCCTGGATGGGCTCGACTGTCACCACCGACGACATCACCTACCTTCGGTCCTCGCGGCGCCTGCCGTAGGAGACGGATGTTGGCGTCCGTCTGCCGCACGGCGAGCAGAGGCCCCGGCCCAAGGGGCAGGAGCGCGTCGTCTTCCTCACGCACTTTGAGCGCGGCTTTGGGTTGCCGGCGAGCACTTTCTTCCGCGGGTTCTTGGAGTTCTTCGGGCTCCAGCCGCACCATCTCGGCGTTGGCGCCATCGTCCAGCTCTCCGGCTTCGTGACCCTGTGCGAAGGGTACTTGGGGGTCGAGCCCACCATTGATCTCTGGGCGCGCTTCTTCTCCTTGAAGCAGCAGGGCCCGTCGGCCGGAGAGTTCACCGACTGCGGGCCCACCGTCATCTCCAAGCGGTCGGGGGCGGACTTCCCCAAGATCTCGCTCGAGGATTCTGCTAAGAAGTGGCAGAACTCCTTATTCTACGTCCGCAACCACGGTGCGGACCACATCAACCTTCCCCCTTCGCCATCGCACCGCCGCGGGCGAAAACGAACTGGGGCTACTCGCTCCGGCGCCCGTTGTAGGAGATCGTCAACCTCTGCGAGCGGGTCACGATGATGAGGACGCAGGAGGGGCTCACTAGCACTGACCTCCTTGCCGCGTTCATCACCCGCCGGGTTCTCCCGCTTCAGAGGCGCTCCTGCCTCACCGGCTAGATGATCGGGCTTCAGGATCCCAACCGGATGAGATCCACGCGGCTGTCTACAGAGCAGGTCACGCAAGGTGTGAACGACATTTCCAAGGCCAGTCTTGGAGAGGACTGGCAATTCGGCAAGGCGCCGTATAGCCAGGTGAACCCGGCGCCGCAGGTGAGCATCTAGTCTTGCTACCTTTCCGTTGCACATCTTCTCATTCGTCGCGATGCGTCACGCGAGATTCTTCTGAACACGAGCCGGCACCCATATGCTCGGGCTCCGTTGCAGGTGGCACCGGTGGCACCAGGGGAGCCCGCGGCTCACGGCGGCGAGGAGGTGGCCGAGTCTGATGCCGACGCTGGGCGTCGCACGGGTAAGCTTCGAGTCTTTCTCTTCTTCATTTGTCTTGGATCGTTTGGTCGTGTTGCAGCATTGGCGACGCTGACGCCAGTTGTTGATGTAGCGGCGTTGGGCGGGGGAGGCGGCGAGGCGGGCGGAGTCGGACCCTCGCGTGGGGCGGCGCTGAGCCGCCCACACAGGAAGGACAGCGTCGCGCCGCGACCCCGGGCCTCGAAGCGCACGGCGGATCCGGCCGAGCCTGGGAGGCCAGCCAAGAAGAGGCGTAGGAAGCCGACCCCGGTCTCAGTCTTGTCGGGGTAAGTCTTGTTTCTTGCTTGCGCCCTGATTTCTTGGGCTAGCCTTGTCTTGCGTTTGCTCATTCTTCTTTTTTCTTCAGGTCGCTGATCGCGCTCGCGAGGGTGGCGACGGAGGCCGCGGCCGCCGAGGGGGCCGCGTTCCGCAGGAGCCGGTCCGACCTCGCCGGCAAGGCCGGGGAGGAGGGACGGGGCGACTCGGACCTCGGCCTGGACCCAGATGACGCTGATACCTTAGCCTGGCAGGACAGGAACCGGGCCGAGGCGGAGTTGGAGGCGGCGTTGGTCCGAGCTTGGACCGACGCGGCGGCAGCATGGGCGCGAGGCGGCGCGGAGCGGGCCTGGCACGAGATGCCGGAGGGCTTGGTGGTGGCGGCGACGGTTTTGGAGCCGTCGACGCTGAGGGAGCATGGCCACGGAGGCCGGGCTGAGGTGGTGGTCCTCGACCGGGAGGTCGCGGAAGTGGGGGACGGAACCCCGCCGCGGGCTGACGTGGTCGAATGTGCGGGGACCGATGGTGGTGGAGACGGTGTTGCTTTGGGGGAGGCACCGCAGGTTGTGGTGCCGGAAGCGCCGCCGGTTGTTGAGGAGGCACCGCAGGCGGCGGTGCGTGAGGTGGCGACGCAGGGCGTCCCGGCGTCTGAGGAGGTGACGATGCCGGGAGGGGCGTCGGAGGAGGTGATGGCCGCGTCGCAAGCGGCCAGCAGTGGGCATACCTTGGTGCTCCGCCCAGGAGGGTGCCGAGCCATCGGGGCACGACCGTCTTTGGGCCCCAGACCCAAGAGGAAGCGGCGCTGGACGCCGTCAGCCGCCGCCTTCGAGGTCGGACGGAGCGGCTTGAGGCCTTTGCCCAGGCCGAGGTGGAGCGGACGCGTGACTTGGAGCGCGCCGTCTTGGTAAGTTTTTCTTTCCTTCTTGCTTTCTTGTGATTTCAACTTTGTGGGGGCGCGCCAGCGCACCCATTGGGTGTATCCCCCGAGGTTCGGGCCAACTATGTAGTAGTTGGGTCGGACCTTACGAGCGTTGGCCTTGTGTTGACTTTGGTCTTCTTTTTCAGCACCTTGATGCCTTCCGGGTTGCCGCCTTCAACCGGCTCCTGGGCAAGCATCGGGAGCTCAAGGAGCAGCTCGCTGCTAAGGAGGAGGAGCTTCACGTCGCCGCAGGTACTTTGTTGTGTTCTTTTCTTCTAGTGGGGGTGCGCTAGCGCACCCACTGGGTGTAGCCCCCGAGATTCGGGCCAACTGTGTAACAGTTGGGCCAAATCTTAGGTCTTGTCTTTTTCTTTCTGCTGAGTTCATCTTCTTCGCAGCCGAGGTGCTGTCTTGGTGGACCCGGCTGTTCCGGGCTCGTCATCACTATGACCGGCTTGTTGCTGATTCCGGCCATCTCGGCTTCGAGGTGGCGCAGGCGAAGGCGGAGGCGGCCGCTGCCCGGCGGTCTCTTGACGAGGCCAATGTTGGGGAACGTTGCAGAAAATTAAAATTTTTCCTACGGTTTCACCAAGATCCATCTATGAGTTCATCTAAGCAACGAGTCAAGGGGAAGAGTTTGCATCTACATACCACTTGTAGATCGAGTGCGGAAGCGTTCAAGGGGATGGTGATGATGGAGTCGTACTCGTCGTGATTCGGATCACCGATGACCAAGTGCTGAACGGACAGCACCTCCGCGTTCAACACACGTACGGGACGGTCGATGTCTCCTCCGTCTTGATCCAGCAAGGAGGAAGGAGAGGTTGAGGAAGGCAGCTCCAAGGGCAGCACGACGGCGTGGTGCAGTTGGTGCAGCAGTATTCCGACAGAGCTTCGCCGAGCACGTACGGAGGAGGAGAGGTGTTGGGGAGGGGAGGGGCTGCGCCTTGAGTTGTGGTGTCCAGCAGCCCTCCCCTCACCCCTCTATATATAGGAGGATAGGGGCAAGGGGGCCGACCCTCTAGGGGAAACCCTAGAGGGGGGCGGCGGCCAAAGGGTGGGGGGCTTGCCCCCCAAGCAAGGGGGGTGCGCCCCCTTTAGGGTTTCCCCCCCCCCAACCCTAGGCGCATGGGCCCAAGGGGGGGCGCGCCAAGCCCACTAGGGGCTGGCTGCTATCCCTACGCAGCCCAAGGGGCCCCCCGGGAGGGGTGGTCCCTCCCGGTGGACCCTCGGAACCTTTCCGGTGGTCCCGGTACAATACCGGTATGACCCCAAAACTTTCCGGTGCCCGTTTAACAACTTCCCATATATAAAACTTTACCTCTGGACCATTCCGGGACTCCTCGTGACGTCCAGGATCTCATCCGGGACTCCGAACAACATTAGGTAATCACATACTTGTCTTCCTGATAACCCTAGCGTCACCGAACCTTAAGTGTGTAGACCCTACGGGTTCGGGAGACATGCAGACATGACCGAGACTCTCCGGTCAATAACCAACAGCGGGATCTGGATACCCATGTTGGCTCCCACATGCTCCTCGATGATGTCATCGGATGAACCACGATGTCGAGGATTCGATCAAACCTCGTATACAATTCCCTTTGTCAATCGGTACGTTGCTTGCCCGAGACCCGATCGTCGGTATCCCAATACCTTGTTCAGTCTCGTTACCGGCAAGTCACTTTACTCGTACCATAATGCATGATCCCGTGACCAAACACTTGGTCACCTTGAGCTCATTATGATGATGCATTACCGAGTGGGCCCAGAGATACCTCTCCGTCATACGGAGTGACAAATCCCAGTCTCAATCCGTGTCAACCCAACAGACACTTTCGGAGATACCTGTAGTGCACCTTTATAATCACCCGGTTACGTTGTGACGTTTGGTACACCCAAAGCAGTCCTACGGTATCCGGGAGTTACACGATCTCATGGTCGAAGGAAGAGATACTTGACATTGGAAAAGCTCTAGCAAACGAACTAACCGACCTTTGTGCTATGCTTAAGATTGGGTCTTGTCCATCACATCATTCTCCTAATGATGTGATCCCGTTATCAACGACATCCAATGTCCATAGCCAGGAAACCATGACTATCTGTTGATCACAACGAGCTAGTCAACTAGAGGCTCACTAGGGACATATTGTGGTCTATGTATTCACACGTGTATTACGATTTCCGGATAATACAGTTATAGCATGAATAAAAGACTATTATCATGAACAAAGAAATATAATAATAATACTTCTATTATTGTCTCTAGGGCATATTTCCAACAGTCTCCCACTTGCACTAGAGTCAATAATCTAGTTACATTGTGATGAATCGAACACCCATAGAGTTCTGGTGTTGATCATGTTTCGCTCGCGAGAGAGGTTTAGTCAACGGATCTGCGACATTCAGATCCGTATGTACTTTGCAAATTTCTATGTCTCCATCTTGAACATTTTCACGGATGGAGTTGAAACGACGCTTGATATGCCTGGTCTTCTTGTGAAATCTGGGCTCCTTCGCAAGGGCAATAGCTCCAGTATTGTCACAGAAAAGTTTGATCGGCCCCGACGCATTGGGTATGACTCCTAGGTCGGTGATGAACTCGTTCACCCAAATAGCTTCATGCGCTGTCTCCGAGGCTGCCATGTACTCTGCTTCACATGTAGATCCCGCCACGACGCTCTGCTTGCAGCTGCACCAGCTTACTGCTCCACCATTCAACATATACACGTATCCGGTTTGTGACTTAGAGTCATCTGGATCTGAGTCGAAGCTAGCGTCGACGTAACCCTTTACGACGAGCTCTTCGTCTCCTCCATAAACGATAAACATGTCCTTTGTCCTTTTCAGGTACTTCAGGATATTCTTGACCACTGTCCAGTGTTCCTTGCCGGGATTACCTTGGTATCTTGCTACCAAACTCAAGGCAAGGTTTACATCAGGTCTGGTACACAGCATGGCATACATAATAGATCCTATGGCCGAAGCATAGGGGATGAGACTCATCTCTTCTTTATCTTTTGCCGCGGTCGGTGACTGAGCCGAGCTCAATCTCACACCTTGTAACATAGGCAAGAACCCTTTCTTGGAATGATCCATTTTGAACCTTTTCAAAATCTTATCAAGGTATGTGCTTTGTGAAAGACCTATGAGGCGTCTCGATCTATCTCTATAGATCTTGATGCCTAATATATAAGCAGCTTCTCCAAGGTCCTTCATTGAAAAACACTTATTCAAGTAGGCCTTAATGCTGTCCAGAAATTCTATATTATTTCCCATCAAGAGTATGTCATCTACATATAATATGAGAAATGCTACAGAGCTCCCACTCACTTTCTTGTAAACGCAGGCTTCTCCATAAGTCTGCATAAACCCAAACACTTTGATCATCTCATCAAAGCGAATATTCCAACTCCGAGATGCTTGCACCAGCCCATAAATGGATCGCTGGAGCTTGCATACTTTGTTAGCGTTCTTAGGATCGACAAAACCTTCCGGTTGTATCATATACAGCTCTTCCTTAAGATGCCCGTTAAGGAATGCCGTTTTGACGTCCATCTGCCATATCTCATAATCATAGTATGCGGCAATTGCTAACATGATTCAGACGGACTTAAGCTTCGCTACGGGAGAGAAAGTCTCACCATAGTCAATCCCTTGAACTTGTCGATAACCCTTAGCGACAAGTTGAGCTTTATAGATGGTGACATTTCCATCCGCGTCCGTCTTCTTCTTAAAGATCCATTTGTTTTCTATCGCTCGCCGATCATCGGGCAAGTCAGTCAAAGTCCATACTTTGTTTTCATACATGGATTCTATCTCGGATTTCATGGCTTCTAGCCATTTGTTGGAATCTGGGCCCGCCATCGCTTCTTCATAGTTCGAAGGTTCATTGTTGTCTAACAACATGATTTCTAGGACAGGGTTGCCGTACCACTCTGGTGCGGAACGTGTCCTTGTGGACCTACGAAGTTTAGTAGCAACTTGATCCGGAGTACCTTGATCATCATCATTATTTTCCTCTTCAGTTGGTGTAGGCATCACAGGAACATCTTCCTGAGCTGCACTACTGTCCCGCTCAAGAGGTAGTACTTCATCGAGTTCTACTTTCCTCCCACTTAGTTCTTTTGAGAGAAACTCTTTTTCCAGAAAGGATCCGTTCTTAGCGACAAAGATCTTGCCCTTGGATCTTAAGTAGAAGGTATACCCAATGGTTTCCTTAGGGTATCCTATGAAGACGCATTTTTCCGACTTGGGTTCGAGCTTCTCAGGTTGAAGTTTCTTGACATAAGCATCACATCCCCAAACTTTCAGAAACGACAGCTTAGGTTTCTTCCCAAACCATAATTCATACGGTGTCGTCTCAACGGATTTAGATGGTGCCCTATTTAAAGTGAATGTAGCTGTCTCTAGAGCGTATCCCCAAAATGATAGCGGTAAATCGGTAAGAGACATCATAGACCGCACCATATCCAATAGAGTGCGATTACGACGTTCGGACACACCTTACGCTGAGATGTTCCAGGCGGCGTGAGTTGTGAAACGATTCCACATTTCCTTAAGTGTGTACCAAATTCGTGACTTAAGTATTCTCCTCCACGATCTGATCGTAGGAATTTTATCTTTCGGTCACGTTGATTCTCTACCTCATTCTGAAATTCCTTGAACTTTTCAAAGGTCTCAGACTTGTGTTTCATTAAGTAGACATACCCATATCTACTTAAGTCATCAGTGAGAGTGAGAACATAACGATATCCTCCGCGAGCCTCAACGCTCATTGGACCGCACACATCGGTATGTATGATTTCCAACAAGTTGGTTGCTCGCTCCATTGTTCCGGAGAACGGAGTCTTGGTCATCTTGCCCATGAGGCATGGTTCGCATGTGTCAAATGATTCATAATCAAGAGACTCTAAAAGTCCATCAGCATGGAGCTTCTTCATGCGCTTGACACCAATGTGACCAAGGCGGCAGTGCCACAAGTATGTGGGACTATCGTTATCAACTTTACATCTTTTGGTATTCACGCTATGAATATGTGTAACACTACGTTCGAGATTCATTAAGAATAAACCATTGACCATCGGAGCATGACCATAAAACATATCTCTCATATAAATTGAACAACCATTATTCTCAGACTTAAATGAGTAGCCATCTCGTATTAAACGAGATCCAGATACAATGTTCATGCTCAAACTTGGCACCAAATAACAATTATTAAGGTTCAAAACTAATCCCGTAGGTAAATGTAGAGGTAGCGTGCCGACGGCGATCACATCGACTCTGGAACCATTCCCGACGCGCATCGTCACCTCGTCCTTCGCCAGTCTCCGCTTATTCCGCAGCTCCTACTGTGAGTTACAAATATGAGCAACGGCACCGGTATCAAATACTCAGGAGTTACTACGAGTACTGGTAAGGTACACATCAATTACATGTATATCGAATATACCTTTTGTGTTGCCGGCCTTCTTATCCGCTAAGTATTTGGGGCAGTTCCGCTTCCAGTGACCCTTCCCCTTGCAATAAAAGCACTCAGTCTCAGACTTGGGTCCATTCTTTGACTTCTTCCCGGCAACTGGCTTACCGGGCGCGGCAACCTCTTTGCCGTCCTTCTTGAAGTTCTTCTTACCCTTGCCCTTCTTGAACTTAGTGGTCTTATTGACCATCAACACTTGATGTTCTTTCTTGATTTCAACCTCTGCTGACCTCAGCATAGAAAATACTTCAGGAATGGTCTTTACCATCCCCTGCATATTGTAGTTCATCACAAAGCTCTTGTAGCTTGGTGGGAGAGACTGAAGGATTCTGTCAATGACTGCCTCATCAGGGAGGTTAATATTCAGCTGGGTCATACGGTTGTGCAACCCAGACATCTTGAGTATGTGCTCACTGACAGAACTATTTTCCTCCATCTTACAACTATAGATCTTGTCGGAGATGTCATATCTCTCGACCCGGGTGTGAGCTTGGAAAACTAGTTTCAGCTCCTCGAACATCTCATATGCTCCGTGATGCTCAAAACTCTTTTGGAGCCCCGGTTCTAAGCTGTAAAGCATGCCGCACTGAACGAGGGAGTAATCATCAGCACGAGACTGCCAATCATTCATAATGTCTTGGTTCTCTGGGACGGGAGCGTCACCTAGCGGTCCTTCTAGGACATATTGTTTCTTGGCAGCTATGAGGATGATCCTCAGGTTCCGGACCCAGTCCGTATAGTTGCTGCCATCATCTTTCAGCTTGGTTTTCTCTAGGAACGCGTTGAAGTTCATGTTGACATGAGCGTTGGCCATTTGATCTACAAGACATATTTGCAAAGGTTTTAGACTAAGTTCATGATAATTAAGTTCTAATCAAATTATGAACTCCCACTCAGATTAGACATCCCTCTAGTCATCTAAGTGTTACACGATCCGAGTCGACTAGCCCGTGTCCAATCATCACGTGAGACGGACTAGTCATCATCGGTGAACATTCTCATGTTGATCGTATCTTCCATACGACTCGTGTTCGACCTTTCGGTCTCCGTGTTCCGAGGCCATGTCTGTACATGCTAGGCTCGTCAAATTAACCCTAAGTGTTTTTGCTGTGTAAAACTGTCTTACACCCGTTATATGTGAACGTAAGAATCCATCACACCCGATCATCACGTGGTGCTTAGAAGCGACGAACTTTAGCAATGGTGCACAGTTAGGGGAGAACACTTCTTGAAATTGTTGTAAGGGATCATCTTATTTACTACCGTCGTCCTAAGTAAACAAGATGCATAAAACATAATAAACATCACATGCAATTATATAAAGTAGTGACATGACATGGCCAATATCATATAGCTCCTTTGATCTTCATCTTCGGGGCTCCATGATCATCTTGTCACCGGCATGACACCATGATCTCCATCATCGTGTCTTCATGAAGTTGTCACGCCAACGACTACTTTTACTTCTATGACTAACGCGTTTAGCAATAAAGTAAAGTAGTTTACATGGCGTTCTTCAATGACACGCAGGTCATACAAAAAATAAAGACAACTCCTATGGCTCCTGCCAGTTGTCATACTCATCGACATGCAAGTCGTGAATCCTATTACAAAGAACATGATCTCATACATCACAATTCATCATTCATCACAACTTCTGGCCATATCACATCACATGATCAATCGCTGCAGAAACAAGTTAGACGTCCTCTAATTGTTGTTGCATCTTTTATGTGGCTGCAATTGGGTTCTAGCAAGAACGTTTTCTTACCTACGAATAACCACAACATGATCTTGTCAACTTCTATTTACCCTTCATAAGGACCCTTTTCATCGAATCAGCTCCAACTAAAGTGGGAGAGACAGACACCCGCCAGCCACCTTATGCAACTAGTGCATGTCAATCGGTGGAACCGGTCTCATGTAAGCGTACGTGTAAGGTTGGTCCGGGCCGCTTCATCCCACAATGCCGTTGAAGCAAGAAAAGATTAGTAGTGGCAAGTAAGTTGACAAGATCCACGCCCACAACAAAATTGTGTTCTACTCATGCAAAGAGAACTACACATAGACCTAGCTCATGATGCCACTGTTGGGGAACGTTGCAGAAAATTAAAATTTTTCCTACGGTTTCACCAAGATCCATCTATGAGTTCATCTAAGCAACGAGTCAAGGGGAAGAGTTTGCATCTACATACCACTTGTAGATCGAGTGCGGAAGCGTTCAAGGGGATGGTGATGATGGAGTCGTACTCGTCGTGATTCGGATCACCGATGACCAAGTGCTGAACGGACAGCACCTCCGCGTTCAACACACGTACGGGGCGGTCGACGTCTCCTCCGTCTTGATCCAGCAAGGAGGAAGGAGAGGTTGAGGAAGGCAGCTCCAAGGGCAGCACGACGGCGTGGTGCAGTTGGTGCAGCAGTATTCCGACAGAGCTTCGCCAAGCACGTACGGAGGAGGAGAGGTGTTGGGGAGGGGAGGGGCTGCGCCTTGAGTTGTGGTGTCCAGCAGCCCTCCCCTCACCCCTCTATCTATAGGAGGATAGGGGCAAGGGGGCCGACCCTCTAGGGGAAACCCTAGAGGGGGCCGGCCAAAGGGTGGGGGGCTTGCACCCCAAGCAAGGGGGGTGCGCCCCCTTTAGGGTTTCCCCCCCCCCCCCAACCCTAGGCGCATGGGCCCAAGGGGGCGCGCCAAGCCCACTAGGGGCTGGCTGCTATCCCTACGCAGCCCAAGTGCCCCCCGGGAGGGGTGGTCCCTCCCGGTGGACCCCCAAAACCTTTCCGGTGATCCCGGTACAATACCAGTATGACCCCGAAACTTTCCGGTGCCCGTTTAACAACTTCCCATATATAAAACTTTACCTCCGGACCATTCCGGGACTCCTTGTGACATCTGGGATCTCATCCGGGACTCCAAAAAACATTCGGTAATCACATACTTGTCTTCCTGATAACCCTAGCATCACCGAACCTTAAGTGTGTAGACCCTACGGGTTCGGGAGACATGCAGACATGACCGAGACTCTCCGGTCAATAACCAACAGCGGGATCTGGATACCCATGTTGGCTCCCACATGCTCCTCGATGATGTCATCGGATGAACCACGATGTCGAGGATTCGATCAAACCCCGTATACAATTCCCTTTGTCAATCGGTACGTTACTTGCCCGAGACCCGATCGTCGGTATCCCAATACCTTGTTCAGTCTCGTTACCGGCAAGTCACTTTACTCGTACCGTAATGCATGATCCCGTGACCAAACACTTGGTCACCTTGAGCTCATTATGATGATGCATTACCGAGTGGGCCCAGAGATACCTCTCCGTCATACGGAGTGACAAATCCCAGTCTCGATCCGTGTCAACCCAACAGACACTTTCGGAGATACCTGTAGTGCACCTTTATAATCACCCAGTTACGTTGTGACGTTTGGTACACCCAAAGCAGTCCTACGGTATCCGGGAGTTACACGATCTCATGGTCGAAGGAAGAGATACTTGACATTGGAAAAGCTCTAGCAAACGAACTAACCGACCTTTGTGCTATGCTTAAGATTGGGTCTTGTCCATCACATCATTCTCCTAATGATGTGATCCCGTTATCAACGACATCCAATGTCCATAGCCAGGAAACCATGACTATCTGTTGATCACAACGAGCTAGTCAACTAGAGGCTCACTAGGGACATATTGTGGTCTATGTATTCACACTGTATTACGATTTCCAGGATAATACAGTTATAGCATGAATAAAAGACTATTATCATGAACAAAGAAATATAATAATAATACTTTTATTATTGCCTCTAGGGCATATTTCCAACAGCCAACTGGCTGCACGAGCAGCTGGCGGGCCACAAGAGCTGCCTCGAGGTCGAGGTGGAGCTTCTTAAGGCGGAGGCCGCCAAGGTGGTGGAGACGCAGCAGGCCCTGGTCGAGGTGGACTAGCAACGCGGCCAGCTGGTCGACGACAAGGGCCGGCTCCAGGCTGAGGTGGAGCATCTGCGGGAGCATGCCACCACGGCTGAGGAGGCCCGCCAGGCCGAGGCTCACTGTCGCGAGGTGGCCGAGAAGGCGGCCGAAGACAAGGATGCCGAGCTGAAGGCGGCCCTTGCTAAGGCGGCCGACCTGGAGAAGGCGCTCGGGGAGCGGGACCGTGTCTTGGAGCGGGAATGACGTGGTACGTTGCTCGAGGCGCAACACCTGGAAGAGTCTTTCTCCAGTAAGTGTTGCTTCTTCGTTGTTTGCCGGGTCGGGACTCGGCCCTTTCTTCTTTGTTGCTCTTCTAACTTGCTTCTTTTTTGGTTGCAGGGGCCTTCCCAGAGAGGCAGCGGCTGGCGGAGGAAGCTGTCCGCTATCAGCGCGACTCGACCGGCGTTTTTGGGTCCGGAACGGATCCGCTGATGGCCTGGACTTTCCTGGAGATCATTGCCGCTGCTGAGACCCAGCTGCGGGTCTTGGTGACGCAGATGGAGCGGCTGTCTCGAGCGGGCACTGCGATGATGGCGACCTTGTGGCCGGACTCCGTCCATCCGCGCAGCTTTTCGCGCCTCATGCGCTGGTTGGAGATGGGCCCGGATCGCCTTAGCGACTGGCGCGTTTCCGCCGCCTGGCCGGTGCTAAGATGGCGCTCTGAATCACGTTGTCTTGGCATACGGATCTTCAGCTGGACGTGCTGATGGGTCAGCGCACTGGCTCGGAGCAGTTGCTGCAGGAGCAGGCCGGCCGGATCGCCTCCCAGGCCAGCTATATCGCCGAGTTCGCCTTCCACAACGAGTTCCATCCAGAGCAGATGGAAGACGGCGCGGTCGTGGATGGCGACAACTACGGCTTGCTTCTTCGTGACCCGGAGGGCAGTTCGGAGGAGACGGGCGTCTACGGTGACGCGGAATCCAAAGAGGACACCGGTGCTTCGCTGGACCCGGAGGCCGGCCGGGGGGAGCCGTCGACGTCGCAACGCGGCGCTCGGAATTCCTGAGAATCTTTGTAGACAACTCTGTTAGGTAGCAGGTCCACCCACCCACTGGGGGTTTTCAGGGTGTAATGAACTTGGGCCATGGGCCTTTGCTTGAAACATTTTGTCAGGACCCCGACTCAATGCCACACCGATCTAGCATGTAACACCTCATATCACTTTGCGGCCTCACGCACGGTATTCCCACGGGTGTCGCCTTACCAGGCCCGGGACCGTTTGCGCCTTTTGGCACACGTATATGATAGTGTCGCTAGCATCCATATGACAAGGAGCCCGGGCTGACATGGCTAGTCGTGAACCCAAAGTGGCACTAACTTACAGGGACAGGCATACATGACCCGACAACGAACGTGTCGGTCATCAGCGAGTGAATCCGGGCTATAGCAACTGGGCTAGCAGGACTCCGGTAGACACCGTGTGACATTTCCCCGAAGGGACAGACACAGGAACGAACAAGGACACATGCCGGCCAGCCTAAGTGTTCCGGAGCAATAGCAAGCTACCAAGGCTCAGTGGAAGCACTAGGAGACATTTCCCGGTAAGAGAGGCTACCAAGGATAAACAACTAGATAGTCAGATCCCACACATACCAAGCATTTCAATAACATACACACAATATGCTCGATATGTGCAAATACAACATGGCATCACAACATGACTCTACAACTCAAGTATTTATTCAATAGGCTCCGGAGAGCGAGATATTACAAACATGGGTCTCACGACCCAACATTCAGAGCATACAAGTCAAAGCTCAAGCAGAAGCTTAACATGTCTGAGTACAGACATCTATAAATGAAAAAGACTGAGAAGCCTGACTATCTACCAGATCCTGCCGGGGCACAAGATCGTAGCTGAGGTAACAAGCTAGACGTCGAAGTCCACGCGGAACTACTAGTGAGACAGAAGTCTCTGCAAAAATGTAAAATAGGCAAACGTGAGTACAAATGTACCCAGCAAGACTTACATCAGAACTATCTACATATGCATCATTATCAACAAAGGGATGCTTGGGTTTAACTGCAGCAAGCCAACTTTGACTCAGTGGCTATCCTGAACTACGACTGCAAATAACTCTTTTGAGGTGGCGCACACGAGTCCACAAATTCACCAACCAATACACCACTATGGATCCGCTCACGTCTCCCTACGAGAACGCCATCCATTGCACTCACGCTTATCTTGCGCATTTTAAAGTATCCACTTTCACTTGTCTATGAACTGTTATAGGCAACCCAGAAGTCTTTTAGCACGGACACGGCTATTCGAATAGATGATGTTAACCCTGCAGGGGTGTACTTCTTCACACACGCTCTCCCCACTTACCGTCGTTTACACGACATGTACTCGGCAACCTTCAAGCGGAAGCCCAACGAGGGTGTCGGCCACGACCTACCTAAACACTCAAGTCTCTAGTCCAGGTTTATCGCCTATTCAGGTTCCATCCGCAGGGAGTCCGGTCGAGGTTTCCACATACGGCCACGAACGATGTGTACAGGGTTCCGTGACACCAAATGGGTACCCGGCATACCCAGCCACGTGCCTACCGCATCACAGCCCATGCCTCGGGTCAGCGCTGCCCACGGCCTCCAACATACTACAAACACCAGAAACTACTTGCAACTCCTGGACAGAGGACAAGGGTGATTAAGAAGCCGAGAAGGTCCATTGGTTTCGGGCCCAATGCGTGGTAGTAGCTGTTTCATGGATCACAAACATAGAACTCAGTTCCTGAGGACGACTTCAATGAGACAACCCACCATGTACTCCTACATGACCTCTCACCGCTACCTTTACCAAATCGTGTTCACACACTTAGCTCACACACAGTAGGACATGTTCACACACCTCTGATTCATCCCCGATGAATCAGACCTGACTCAACTCTAAGCAGTAGCAGGCATGACAAACAAGCATGAATGAGTAGGCACAACAGGGCTCAAACAACTCCTACTCATGCTAGTGGGTTTCATCTATTTACTGTGGCAATGACAGGTCATGCAGAGGATAAAGGGGTTCAGCTACCGCAACAAGTAATAGATGAATCGTTGTTATCCTAATGCAGTAAAAGAGGGCAGGAGCGAGAGAGTAGGATTGTATCGGAATGAACAAGGGTGTTTTGCTTGCCTGGCACTTCTGAAGATAGTATAGCTCTTCATCGGTGTCATCGATCTCATCATCGGTATCACATCTATCGAAAGGGGACAACTACCGGCAACACAGAAGGAAACACAATCAATGCAATGCACAATATGATGCATGATCATGACATGGCAATATGCTGTCGATTGGCCTAATGCAACTGGAAACAAGTTAAATGGAGTGGGTTTGAACACTAGGTTCAAATTCAAACTCCATATGTGCTTTCTTAAATGCCAACTAATTGAATTGTCCTAAACAGCAACTTTAAGTTGTTCTAACATGCATGAAAATGCTACAGATGGATAGATTGGATTTTTCTGATCATTTTTCATATATAATTTATTTCATTTGGAGTTACGGTTGATTTAATATGATTTTTAGAAGTCTTGGACATTTTCTGGAATTAAATAAATCAAATAGATTTATTTAAAATCCAGAAAAGCATTACTGCATCAGCCTGACGTCAGCATGACGTAAGCGAGTCAACCGTCTAGGTCAACCTGACCAGTGGGTCCCGCGTGTCAACAGTTAGTTAAACTAACTAAACTTAGTTAGTTCTAAACTGAGTTAATTAGCAGAGGGGGCCCCACTTGTCATAGACTCAGGGGAGTCAACCTAGGCCCACCCGGTCAAGGTCAACGGGTCAAACCCGCCGGCGTTTAGCCGCCGACGAGGCCAGACGCGGCGGTGAGAGTGCATTAGCGTGTTCCGGCAACCAAATGAGCGGCGGAGGGCATCTACGCGTAGCTGGGAACAAGCCGCAGCGTTTGGTGGCGGTGGTGGAGCTTGGGATGGCCGGAAACGTCACCGGCGATGACCTTGGCGGTCGCCGGAGTTCGGCCGAGGTCGAACACGGCGCTAGGGGGCACGGCGAGGCGCGTGGAGTGGTGCTATGGGTTCCTGCGAGTGTGGTGAGTGCGTTGGACATGGTGGTGTGGCCAGTGGGTAGCTGGAGTCACGTCGGCGACGAGCTCGGTGGCGGCGCGTGCGGTGAAGCTTCGTGCAGTCGCTACGGTGCTCGAGAGCGAGTAAGGAAAGGGGAAGGTGGTAGCTGGGCTCATGGAGGTCACGTAGGAGCAGACGGCGCGGTCGGGGACGAGCTGGTGCGGCGGTGACGGTGAAGGGGATCTTCGGCAGTGCTCGGTAAAGATGAGCTCGAAGAAGACGAAGCAGGGCTCGCGAGCGCTCGGGGCTCGGGCTGCTCGACGGAGTCGACGACGACGGAGTTGTTGGACACGGTGGCTCGGTAAGGGGACGATGGTGGACGCGGTTTCACGGTGGTGCAGGCGCAGCAGCGTCGGCCATGGTGGAGGGAGAGCGAGGGAGAGAGGCAGGAGAGCGAGTGAGGTGTCCAGGGGGTTCGGGGCACGACGTGGAAGTCGTCCAGGCCAGCAGGGCGGCGAGGGGAGGAAGCAGGGCGACGGGCAGCTGTGTGGCATGTGCTGGAGCCGGCGTCGAGCACCTGCTTGCCTGCCTGGCCAAGACAAGCAGCTCGCTGGAGCGGCTGCTGGGCTGGGCCGGCTAGGTGGGCCTGGTGGTGGGCTGCCAGGTCAGTTTCCCTCTCTCTCTTTTCATTTCTTTCTGCTTTTCTAATTTTCTGTAACTTTGTGGTTTTTCTAAAAATACCTAGGCAACTCCAAAAATCACCAAACTGCTCATGGCCACTAAATGGAATATATCCAGCATGGAACATTTTAGTTTGGGATTATTTGGACATTTAAAATATTTACTAGCATTTAAATGCCCAAATTCAAATACTATATGATTTAATTCAGAGCCCAAATATGTCATGGAAAATGTGCAACACCTCTGGTTATTGTTTCCAACATTATCCAGAAATGGTGAACATTTTTAAAAGCCATTTGGAATCACTGAGAAAATTTTTA
Source organism: Triticum dicoccoides (assembly GCF_002162155.2). NCBI lineage: Eukaryota > Viridiplantae > Streptophyta > Magnoliopsida > Poales > Poaceae > Triticum > Triticum dicoccoides. The sequence continues at coordinate 627,778,538 of NC_041381.1, forward strand.
GTTGAACCTAGTGAATTTCTTTGATGCTAGGGTTTGGGCAATCCCCATTTCAAATTCATTGAAATTTAAACATGATGCAGACATGAGGGGCTAGGCTAGGGCAAACCAGATCTAGGGATGTGACAACTCACCCCTACTAAACAAGAATCTCGTCCCGAGATTCAAGTCGTGAGGGTAAGATGAAGGGGGAGCGCAATCTAACACAATCTTCATGATCCAGGTTGCACTTCAAATGAACGTTGATTCGATCACCATCATTGTCTCGATGTCTTGCTCCAGGAACTCCTACCAACATGACAATGAGAGGAAAAAGAAACTCTAGAAGGATTGATCTTCTCGAAGATCGAGCAACTTAGGATCCACTCATGGAATGAGACATAGGAACATCTCACGAGCTGAGATGCGAACCACGCATCTAGAGGAATGGGGTGAAGCAGATGATGAAGGTTCACTAGGTAGACAACAATTTCACGCTTAAGAAGGTGGTGAACGGTTGTCAATGTAGCGAGGAGTTGGGTTGCCATGATACCATAACGAGACATCTTGGAGGAGGGTGACTCATAGAAATATCCCCTTAAGTGGCAAAAAGAATTACCTTTGATTCCGAGATCATTGAAATTCTTTATACCAGCTTAAGGAAAATCAAAATCGATCATTTGGAGGAGTTCGGTGGAATGACATACCCGGACCAGTATGGATGATGTGGATTACCTTGTTTAATACAACACAAGGGTTGATTTTGCTTATCATCGGAGATGGATGGGACCCAAGGTAGGATGGCACAATGACGGTGCAAGCTGGAAACAAAACACAAATGCTGGGAATGATTCTAGTAACTGGGAAGAAACTCAACAACAGAGAGTGAGTCCACTGTTTGAAAATTTATAGCATAACCGAGGAAGCTAGGAGCAATCCTAGTTATGACGATGATAACACCTAGTGCTTGTGCGTGCTCTCAAGAACTTGAGCATTTCCATAATCATCAAGGTTTTACCAATATCCGTGTCAAGGATCCTGGCAACACAACTTACTACCATGATGAGTGGTGATGGATGATGCAGATGCAAAAGAAGATAACACCTTCTCAGATTTCACCTTAGCAGAGCCAAGGAAACAAAATCTGGATGATCGACCAAGAGACATTTAGCACTCCACTTTTAATGTTCTCCTTGATGTGCTAGCGTAATCCATTCATAGATATGGTTTGATATCTAGAACATCAAGTAAAAGGTCGGACTTCGGGATCTCAAAAATCCATAAGGGTCAACTAGGGAGTAAATCCCACGAAATCCTTATGGGGGGGTTGCCAACTTTCTCAATCAAGAGCCTACAATAATGGGTCTTTCGGCTAGATGTATTGGCCACGACATCCACTTTACCGGGTTACAAAGAGACCAATATTATAGTTCTTGGGAAAACGTTCCAACCATCATATCTGCCTGAGATTCAGATCTGGCTGGTGTCAGGATATTCTAGACTCATCAAGTCTAGAAAGAAAAATGAAAGTTTGCAACACAAATCGACGAGACGGCGTTGCGAGAATCTCGGGGAATGAACTACGGTAGCAAACTCCAAAACATAAGCCATTTATGTTACATACATGTGAACATGCTATCGCAGACAAGCATGACCACGTAGTAGTCTTATAATAAAACACTACCGAGTTCCGGTGGGGAACCATCATTGAGGATATCGGAATCTTGTGCATGACCTAGGATAGCACAACAACTCCTTTTTCTTGAACAAGGCAGTCAGTGGCTTAGTGTGCTACGGAATTCATATGGAATGAAGATGATCAGTCTAACAGACCACAGAATACTTCGCATGTGCATAACTGACTTGGGATGATTCTAGAGGAGGTAAAAACATGCTTTCTCAAATTCACGGCGGCAACTAGCATCAAATGCACATGAATTAGAGGAAGTCACTTCTTTCATCCGAACATATACTTCACAAATGGGTCATGAAGATAATGTTTATAAAAATTCCCAATACTAACTGGATGTTCTGCACGAATCATGGAGAAGATAAAAATGTTGCTGATGGATTCAACAACAATTCATCCAGGTTTCAATGTAAGTGGAATTCCATAATTATGTGAACAAGTGATAGCATTGGTCAGACCCAAGAGATATAATGGTGTATGCTCGAGGGATCGACCACGAGTAAGAAAACATTAAGAATATCGTTGGTTCTGATTTGATTTGACAATAGCCCATACTCAAATCAGAGATTGAATAAGAGAATAGGTCCAACAATTTATCACGAGGATTAATCAATGAAGATATCATCTTTCTTCAACACACACACAAAAGATATCCCTTTGGAATGAACTGAGTCGGACAAGCTTTTACCTTCCAACTCTCCAAGTTGTTGTTCAGCGTAACCAACTAGCTCAGGGGTACCCAACACAAATTCTTGGAGAAGGGGTGGTTTACAGGAATAAACCAACTTGATCATGAACTCAACATAGCGGTCAGGTGACGACCTGGTGATACTTCTGAGAAGATATTCAGAAAATCACGAATCACCGATATGTTACTAAGCTCGAGAACACTTGCTTTTAAGGGCAAGACGATATGAACAAATGAGCAAGGGATTGACACAATCCTAACTCATTGATCGAAGAGTGCACCAAAAATAAGAACTAGGCAGCACGATCAACCTTAGGGTGATGATTCAATAACCAACACGCTAAGAATGAGGTTATTGTCCATTTAACTACCAAAAAACAGAGTTGCTAGGAGTATAGATTTCACACATCACGATTCACTTGTCGGCGTTCCGGTTGCAACAACACGGGAGCCGAGAAATGAATAATGAGGGTGAGAAATATCACTGTATCAAGAGTTCATAGAATGGTGTGCAATTCCCATGATAATCTTAATATAAAGATGGTAATACTGCAAGGTAGAGCAGAACAAAAGCTAGATTAGCAATTTGATCTGGGGAGCACAACTACTTTGACCCAATCCTGGAAATGGATGAGATACTGGAGTTTGTTTCTCCTAGTCATTCTAGAATAGAATGGCTTGACGGACCACAAGAGTAATAGGCATCGATAACATGAATGCATAATCACTCCTGACTATCAATTGATAGACAAGGATCGGAATACAACTAGAGGGGGACAACTCAAAGGAACATATGATTTTTTGAGTTGTGGATGCATAGATTGATATGTCGAACCAAGTTCAACAAGTTTCTTTGGGATAATCCATGCAAAGAGGTAGGACTGGCAGAGTCACAACATAGAATCGAGAACTCATCGAGAGCACTTTTGTTGTGATCTTTCGGTTCAAAGAACTTCTGCCATATTGGTTCATGGTATTGGAAGAAGGATATACCACGAATCTCGAGGACTATCGCAAATGTTACTAATATCCTAAAGTAACTAGCAAACACTATCAACATGAAGTAAGTAGGGAAATCTCGGGTTCAGAAACCCAGGAGTAGAATACCTACTACTAAGTGGCATCATGGGATGCTTTCGAGAATGATGGCCAGAATCCTCACACTGGGAACACAAAGCATGGCTAGATTACTAGGTGATACTCTAGACATCTAGGGTCATAATAATAGCTCCAACATAAATGTTGAGGCAATAGAATACCTCAACTCAGCAATTAGTGTGGTTAATCTGGCACAAAGGAACTTCGAAATGGGAGGAGGGGATTTTGCAAATGCTTCAGACTATTTAGAAACCTGGGATGACTCGGACAGCATAACGGTTGTAAATGCTTCAAAAGATTGGAGACATGCTACAAAAATGGTGGCATGACCACTCAGAAGCACAATATCAAGGTTTCGAGATCAATAGTTAACATACAGAGGTAGAAACTGAACTGAGGCTTAAATCCAACAATCTTATGGGTCTACTGATTAGTAACACGTGATCGTGATAGAAAGAAGAGAAGGCCTAGTTCCTTAACCCCAGATAAGATAACTCAGATCAGAAGGGCATGAGGTAAAGAAGTAAAAGAGCCTTACATTCCATCCCACAATCAATTCCCCTACATATAACTAAAGCATTTCTAGACTCAACTTCGACCAGTTTGGCTTGGAGAAACTACAGGCAGTCAAGCTCTGATACCAAAACTGTCAGGACCCCGACTCAATGCCACACCGATCTAGCATGTAACACCTCATATCACTTTGCGGCCTCACGCACGGTATTCCCACGGGTGTCGCCTTACCAGGCCCGGGACCGTCTGGGCCTTTTGGCACACGTATATGATAGTGTCACTAGCATCCATATGACAAGGAGCCCGGGCTGACATGGCTAGTCATGAACCCAAAGTGGCACTAACTTACAGGGACAGGCATACATGACCCAACAACGAACGTGTCGATCATCAGCGAGTGAATCCGGGCTATAGCAACTGGGCTAGCAGGACTCTGGTAGACACCGCGTGACATTTCCCCGAAGGGACAGACACAGGAACGAAGAAGGACACATGCCGGCCAGCCTAAGTGTTCCGGAGCAGTAGCAAGCTACCAAGGCTCAGTGGAAGCACTAGGAGACATTTCCCGGTAAGAGAGGCTACCAAGGATAAACAACTAGATAGTCAGATCCCACACATACCAAGCATTTCAATAACATACACACAATATGCTCGATATGTGCAAATACAACATGGCATCACAACATGACTCTACAACTCAAGTATTTATTCAATAGGCTCCGGAGAGCGAGATATTACAAACATGGGTCTCATGACCCAACATTCAGAGCATACAAGTCAAAGCTCAAGTAGAAGCTTAACATGTTTGAGTACAGACATCTATAAATGAAAAAGGCTGAGAAGCCTGACTATCTACCAGATCCTACCGGGGCACAAGATCGTAGCTGAGGTAACAAGCTAAACGTCGAAGTCCACGCGGAACTACTAGTGAGACAGAAGTCTCTGCAAAAACGTAAAATAGGCAAACGTGAGTACAAATGTACCCAGCAAGACTTACATCAGAACTATCTACATATGCATCATTATCAACAAAGGGATGGTGGGGTTTAACTACAGCAAGCCAGCTTTAACTCAGTGGCTATCCTGAACCACGACTGCAAATAACTCTTTTGAGGTGGCGCACACGAGTCCACAAATTCACCAACCAATACACCACTATGGATCCGCTCACGTCTCCCTACGAGAACGCCATCCATAGCACTCACGCTTATCTTGTGCATTTTAAAGTATCCACTTTCACTTGTCTATGAACTGTTATAGGCAACCCAGAAGTCCTTTACCGCGGACACGGCTATTCGAATAGATGATGTTAACCCTGCAGGGGTGTACTTCTTCACACATGCTCTCACCACTTATCGTCGTTTACACGACATGTACTCGGCAACCTTCAAGCGGAAGCCCAACGAGGGTGTCGGCCACGACCTACCTAAACACTCAAGTCTCTAGTCCATGTTTATCGCCTATTCAGGTTCCATCCGCAGGGAGTCCGGCCGAGGTTTCCACATACGGCCCCGAATGATGTGTACAGGGTTCCGTGACTCCAAACGGGCGCTCGGCATACCCGGCCACGTGCCTACCGCATCACAGCCCACCCCTCGGGTCAGCGCTGTCCACGGCCTTCAGCATACTACAAACACCAGAAACTACTTGCAACTCCTAGACAGAGGACAAGGGTGATTAAGAAGCTGAGAGGGTCCATTGGTTTCGGGCCCAATGCGTGGTAGTAGCTGTTTCATGGATCACAAACACAGAACTCAGTTCCTGAGGACGGCTTCAATGAGACAACCCACCATGTACTCCTACATGGCCTCTGACCGCTACCTTTACCAAATCGTGTTCACACACTTAGCTCACACACAGTAGGACATGTTCACACACGTCTGATTCATCCCCGATGAATCAGACTTGACTCAAATCTAAGTAGTAGCAGGCATGACAAACAAGCATGAATGAGTAGGCACAACAGGGCTCAAACAACTCCTACTCATGCTAGTGGGTTTCATCTATTTACTATGGCAATGACAGGTCATGCAGAGGATAAAGGGGTTCAGCTACCGTAGCAAGTAACAGATGAATCGTTGTTGTCCTAATGCAGTAAAACAGAGCAGGAGCGAGAGAGTAGGATTGTATCGGAATGAACAACGGGGTTTTGCTTGCCTGGCACTTCTGAAGATAGTATAGCTCTTCATCGGTGTCATCGATCTCATCGTCGGTATCACATCTATCGAAAGGGGATAAATAGCAGCAACATAGAAGGAAACACAATCAATGCAATGCACAATACGATGCATGATCATGACATGGCAATATGTTGTCGATTGGCCTAATGCAACTAGCAACAAGTTAAATGGAGTGGGTTTGAACACTAGGTTCAAATTCAAACTCCATATGTGCTTTCTTAAATGCCAACTAATTGAATTGTCCTAAACAGCAACTTTAAGTTGTTCTAACATGCATGAAAATGGTACAGATGGATAGATTGATTTTTCTAATCATTTTTCATATATAATTTATTTCATTTGGAGTTATGGTTGATTTAATATGATTTTTAGAAGTCTTGGACATTTTCTGGAATTAAATAAATCAAATAGATTTATTTAAAATCCAGAAAAACATTACTGCGTCAGCATGACATAAGCGAGTCAATGGGACGTCCAGGTCAACCAGACCAGTGGGTCCCGCGTGTCCACAGTTAGTTAAACTAACTAAACTTAGTTAGTTCTAAACTGAGTTAATTAGCAGAGGGGGGCCCACTTGTCATAGAATCAGGGGAGTCAACCTGGGCCCACCCGGTCAAGGTCAACGGGTCAAACCCGCCGGCGTTTAGCTGCCGGCGAGGCCAGACGCGGCGGTGAGAGTGCATTAGCGCGTTTCGGCGACCAAATGAGCGGCGGAGGGCATCTACGCGTAGCTAGGAACAAGCCGCAGCGTTTGGTGGCGGTGGTGGAGCTTGGGGTGGCTGGAAACGTCGCCGGAGTTCGGCCGAGGTCGAACACGGCGCTAGGGGGCACGGCGAGGCGCGTGGAGTCGTGCTACGGGTGGTCGGAGTCACGTCGGTGACGAGCTCGGTGGCGGCGCGTGCGGTGAAGCTTCGTGCAGTCGCTACAGTGCTCGAGAGCGAGAAAGGAAAGGGGAAGGAGGTAGCTGGGCTCACGGAGGTCACGTAGGAGCAGACGGCGCGGTCGGGGACGAGCTGGTGCAGCGGCGACGGTGAAGGGGATCTCCGGCGGTGCTCGGTGAAGATGAGATCGAAGAAGACAAAGCAGGGCTCACGAGCGCTCGGGGCTCGGGCTGCTCGACGGAGTCGACGACGGCGGAGTTGTTGGACACGGTGGCTCGGTACGGGGACGATGGTGGACGCGATTTCATGGTGGCGCGGACGCAGCAGCGTCGGCCATGGCGGAGGGAGAGCGAGGGAGAGAGGCACGAGAGCGAGTGAGGTGTCCAGGGGGTTCGGGGCACGAGGTGGAAGTCGTCCAGGCCAGCAGAGCGGCGAGGGGAGGAAGCAGGGCGATGGGCAGCTGCGTGGCGCGTGCTGGAGCCGGCGTCAAGCACCTGCCTGCCTGCCTGGCCAAGACAAGCAGCTCGCTGGAGCGGCTGCTGGGCTGGGCCAGCTAGGTGGGCCTGGTGGTGGGCTGCCAGGTCAGTTTCCCTCTCTCTCTCTTTTTATTTCTGTCTGCTTTTCTAATTTTCTGTAACTTTGTGGTTTTTCTAAAAATACCTAGGCAACTCCAAAAATCACCAAACTGCTCATGGCCACTAAATGGAATATATCCAGCATGGAACATTTTAGTTTGGGATTATTTGGACATTTAAAATATTTACTAGCATTTAAATGCCCAAATTCAAATACTATATGATTTAATTCAGAGCCCAAATATGTCATGGAAAAATGTGCAACACCTCTGGTTATTGTTTCCAACATTATCCAAAAATGATGAACATTTTTAAAAGCCATTTGGAATCACTGAGAAATTTTTTAGTTGAACCTAGTGAATTCCTTTGATGCTAGGGTTTGGGCAATCCCCATTTCAAATTCATTGAAATTTAAACATGATGCACACATGAGGGGCTAGGCTAGGGCAAACCAGATCTAGGGATGTGACACATTTATGTGTAAGTGTTGTGAGTGTTTATTTGCTTTTTGCCTTCTGCTTTTTTCGGACTTATTTCAGGTGTTGCACCTCTCTGAAACTCCCCCCCCCCCCACGAGTCAGACGGCCGAGGCACCGGTCCGTGACAAGGAGTTTGGCTCTTTGAGAGGCGGCCGCAGGAGTTGGGTCGTTAGAAGCATTGAGCGCGAGCGAAACACCCACTGGGCCGGCTGGCGGGAATCCGGCTTGGCCGGTTGGTGAGCAGCCGGTCGTGTGGCTAACTTAATTGACGAGCGTCGGGCCGGGTTGGTCGACCCGGCGGCTTTGACTTAGTGTATGAATCGTAGGGGAGCTTTAGCCCATTGTGCTTGCCCGCCGTCAGCCAGAGTTGTATCTGCGGTTTTAGGGCGAAGTGGGGGACGGCGACATCCTAACTTTATCAGGAATCACTAAGCAAAGCGATGGGGTGGTGATCAAGCCGGCCAGCCCACGAGCCCCCGGGTCAAGCTAGTCGAGCCGGCGGCCGGGTTCGGTAGTAAAGTGATGTGAAATATGGACGCAATAAATTGGTCGGCAAAAGGTAGCCCCCGAGTCTCGTTCGGGGACCCCATAGTTTCATATGCTTACAAAAGGCGTTGATACATACATTCATGCGGCTAACTGTAAAACGGACGGAGGAGTTCCGCGTTCCACGGCCGGGTCGTTTCTTCACCGACGGTGTCCCTCTTGCGCTTCTTTGATTTGCGCGCGTCGATGAGGTAGTAGGCGTTGCGGTCGCGCAAAGTCCTGCTCACGATGAACGGGCCTTCCCATGGAGAGGACAGCTTGTGTTGGCCTGCCTGCTCTTGGACGAGTCGGAGGACAAGATCGCCTTCGCGGAATGCGAGAGGCTTGATCTTCTTGCTGTGGTAGTGCCTCAGGCCTTGCTGGTAGATAGCCGAGCGGCTAAGTGCTAGAAGGCGCGCCTCTTCGAGTAGGTCGACGCCGTCTTCGTGTGCTTCTCTTGCCTCTGCTTTGGTGTACATTGTGACGCGCGGCGAGTCGAACTCGACGTCGGTCGGGATGACAGCTTCGGATCCGTAGACGAGGAAGAACGGGGTGAACCCTGTCGACCGGTTTGGTGTTGTGCGCAGACTCTAGAGAACAGCGGGCAACTCGTCGAGCCAACTGCCGGGTGAGCGGACGAGTGGCTCGACGAGTCACGGCTTGATGCCGGACAGGATGAGTCCGTTGGCCCACTCGACCTGCCCGTTGGACTGCGGATGTGCCACGGAGGCCAGGTCGAGGCGGATGCCGGAGACGGAGCAGTATTGCTCGAGCGCGCCCTTGGCCAAGTTGGTGCCGTTGTCGGTGATGATGCTGTTCGGCATGCCGTAGCGCACTGCTATGTTCTTGATGAACCGGACGGTTGTTGGCCCGTCCAGTTTCTTGATTGGTCTTGCCTCGATCCATTTGATGAACTTGTCTACTGCCACCAGCAAGTGCGGCATGCCGCCTCGAGCGGTTTTGAAGGGTCCCACCATGTCGAGTCCCCAGACCGCGAAGGGCCAGGCGATCGGTATGGTGCGAAGTGCTGACACCGGCTGGTGGCTGCGTTTGCTGAAGCGTTGGCATCCTTCGCACTTGAGGACGAGCGACTCCGCGTCTTCGAGGGCCGTTGGCCAGTAGAAGCCGTGGCAGAACGCCTTGGCCACGAGGGATCGAGATGCGGCGTGGTGCCCGCACTCACCCTGGTGAATCTTGAGGAGGATGTCGATGTCGCGATCCTGCTCGACGCAGTGCTGGAACACGCCGGTAGAGCTGTGCTTGACGAGCTCGTTGTTGATGATGCTGTAGGCGGACGCCCGGCGCTGAACTTGCCGAGCCTCAGTCTCGTCCATGGGGAGAACCCCATTCTCCAGCCATTCTGATATCGGCAGGGCCCAAGACGGGGCCGTGACGGCGGTGAAGATGGCCACCTGGGTGGGTTCCGAGTTAGCGGATCCTGGGCCGGGTTGATCAGCCCCCAGGTCGGCAACGACGACGGCCGGGTCCGGGATGATGGTGGCCAGGTTGAGCTGAGTAGCCCTTGGGCCGGGTTCAGCAGCCACCGGGTCGGCGACAACGACGGCCGGGTCCGGGGTGATGGTGGCCGGGATGAGCTGAGCAGCCCCCGGGCCGGGTTCAGCAGTCCTCGGGCCGGGTTCAGCAGTCCCCGGGTTGGTGATGGCGACGGTCGGGTCTTCTGGGACGTGGATGGACTCGGAGTCCGGCAACGGCTTGATGGACGGCTTGCGCAGGTGCTCGAGGGAGATGCCGGATGGGATGGCTTGACGTGACGAGGCGATCTTGGCGAGCGTGTCGGTTGCCTCGTTCTCCGCGCGCGGGACGTGGAGGAACTCGCAGCCATCGAAGGATCTGGACAGCTTCTGGATGAGGAAGCGGTAGCTTGCCATGTTGGAGTCGCAGGTTTCCCACTTGCCGGAGCACTGCTGCACCACCAAGTCTGAGTCGTCGTAGCAGAGGATGCGCCGGATGCCGAGTTCCTTGGTGAGCCGGAGGCTGTGCACAACGGCTTCGTATTCAGCAATGTTGTGGGAGGCGGCGAAGTGGATCTGGAGCGCATAGCAGAGTCGGTCGCCCTTCGGAGATGACAGTACGATGCCGGCCCCTAAGCCGAGTCGCATCTTGGACCCGTTGAAGTGCATGTGCCAATGCATCGAGTCGGGAGGTGGCGGCAGGTACTGGGTCTCGGTCCAGTCAACGAGGAAATCGGCCAGGGCCTGAGACTTGATCATGGTGCGGGGCTCGTAGAGGATGGTGTGGCCGACTAGCTGGATCGCCCATTTGGCGACCCGGCCAGAGGCGTCCCGGCACATGATGATTTCTCCGATCAGCACCGTGCTCACGACGGTGATGACGTGCTCTTGGAAGTACTGCTTCAGCTTCTTGGTGTGAGGTACACGCATTAACACATCTTCTGGTAGTGCGGGTAGTTCTGCTTGGAGGTGGAGAGCACTTCGCTCAGGTAGTAGACCGGTTGCTGAACGGTCTGGATCTTGCCCTTCTCCGGTCGCTCGACCACCAGCACCGTGCTGACCGCCCGCGAGGTCGCGGCTATGTAGAGCAACAGCGGCTCCTTGTTGGTCGGCGCGGCCAGGACGGGTGCGGTGGAGAGCATGCGCTTGAGGTCTTGGAAGGCTTCGTCCGCCTTGCCGTTCCACTCGAACGGGCTTGTTTTCTTCATCAGTTGGTACAGGGGCGGTGCCTTCTCGCCCAGCCGGCTCAGAAATAGGCTGACCGAGGCCAGGCAGCCTATGAACTTCTAGACATCGCGCAGCTGGGTTGGCTTGCGCATGCGCTCGATGGCCTTGATCTTCTCCGGGTTCGCCTCGATGTCGTGTTCCGAGGCGAGGAAGCCGAGCAGCTTTCCGGCTGGGACACCGAAGACGCACTTTTCCAGGTTGAGCTTGACCTTGTATTCACGGAGGTTGGTGAATGTTTCCTTCAAATCGTCAAGGAGTGTGAGGTGCTGCTTGGTCTTCACCACGATATCGTCCACGTACACGTGGATGTTCTTGCCGAGTTGCGGTAGCAAGCATTTCTGCATGCAACGTTGGAAGGTGGTGTCGGCGTTCTTCAACCTGAATGACATGGTGATGTAGCAGTACGCCCCGAAGGGCGTGATGAAGGACGTCTTCAGAGCATCGGCCGGATCCAGCTTGATCTGGTGATAGCCGGAGTAGGCGTCTAGGAAGGATAGCAGCTCGCACCCGGTGGTCGAGTCGATGACTTGGTCGATCCGCGGGAGGGCGACGGATCCTTGGGACATGCCTTGTTGAGGGTGGTGTAGTCGATACACATGCGCCAGGTCTTGTTCTTCTTCAGGACGAGGACTGGGTTGGCCAGCCACTCGGGGTGAAACACTTCCATTATGAAGCCGGCCGCCAAGAGCTTGGCGACCTCTTCACCAATGGTTCTTCTCTTCTCTTCGGAAAATCGACGGAGGGGTTGACGGACAGGCTTGGCGTCCTTGCGAACGTGGAGTTTGTGCTCGGCGTACTTCCTCGGGATACCCGGCATGTCTTTGGGGGTCCATGCGAAGATATCCCGATTCTCACGGAGGAAGTCGACGACCTCGCCTTCCTATTTGCCGTCGAGGTAGGCGCCTACGACAACATACTTGCTGCAGCTGGGATCTTCCGGGTTCAGCTTCACTTTCTTGGTTTCCTTGGAGGGCTTGAAGGCGGCCTCATCTGCCGGGTCCTGGGTCGGGATTGACGCGTCAGAAGCCTCGCCGGCCAGGGCAACGATCCGCTCGAGCTGGCGCTGCTCCTCGGAAATGACCAGCGACTCGGCCAGCTTGGCGCCGTCTCGGGCGCACTCCAGAGACTTGTGGTAGTCGCGGGTGACGGTAATGAGGCCCTTGGGACCCGACATCTTTATCTTCAGGTACGCATAGTGGGGGACCGCCATGAACTTAGCAAGCGCGGGCCGGCCCAGCAGTGCATGATACGCGCTGGATAGGTCCACCACCTCGAACCAGATTGGTTCGCGTCGGAAGTGGCTACTGTCGCTGAACAGGACGTCGAGCCTGGCCCGGCCAATGGTTGAACAGGAGAGGCCGGGTACGATGCCGTGGAAGACGGTCCGGGTCGGCTCCAGGTCCTCGGCCAAGAGGCTGGGCTTGGTCATCGTGTCGCGGTAGAGGATGTTGATGCTGGTGCCGCCGTCGATGAGGACTCGGGAGAACTTGCAGGTGCACCGCGCGACGATCGTAGGGTTGAGGACGAGGGCGTATCCACCCGGACTCGGCATGACCGCCGGGTGATCCTCCCGGGTCCAGGTGATCGGGCGATCCGACCAATGCATGAAATCAGTCTTAGCTGGGATGACGGTGTTCACCTCCTGCCAGAGGAGGCGCTCGCTGTGCTTGTCGTCGCTGAGGCTGGTGAAGATGACATAGGCCGCGTTTGGGTCCGGGTAGGCGTCGTTCCGCATCGCACCACCGGCGGGAGGCGGAGGCGGCTGCCCCGCGCCCGGAGCTGGAGCCGGAGCCGGAGGAGGCGGAACGTCGCCCCTCATGATGTGCTTGGTGATGGTGCACTATTGTAGCGTGTGCGTGGAGGGTCTTGCGCCGCTGTGATGCTTGCATGGGGCGTCGAGCATCTCTTCAAAGCTCATGGCGGGTTGCCACGCCATCTTGCCAGTCTGCTGGCGCTTCGTTGCCGGGTCCGCCGCGGGCTCGGCGGCCGCGACGAGCCGGTTGTCGTGATGTTGCGCCGGCTGCTCGGCCTTGCGCTTATTGTTCTGGTGGTGCTGCTGCCGGCTGCTTTCGCCGGCCGGCTTTTGAGGAGGGACCGGCTTTGCCTTGCCGGCCTCATCCAGCGCCACTTGGATCTTCATGGCGGAGTCGATGTTGGCGTACTTGTCCGCCGTCACCATGAGCGCGGCCATGGTAGCCGGCTCGGAGCGTAGAAGCTTGTGCTTGAGGAGGATGCCGTCTCGGCACCCGCTGACGAAGTATTGGATCGCCTAGACTTCATGGACACCCTCGCAGCTATTCCGGAGCTCGGTCCAGCGTGCGAGGTACTCGCGGCCGGTCTCCATCGGCCCCTGCACACACATGGCGAGCTGGCTGGGGCGACCGGGTCGTCTGTATGTCCCCGTGAAGTTGCGGACAAACGCTTCCTCGAAATCGACCCATGCGTTGATGCTGCCCATCGGCAAGCTGTTCAACCATGTGCGGGACAATCCTTGGAGCATGAGCGGTGCGTAGCGCACGGCGAGACGACGATTGGCACCGGTGATGCCAATGGCCGTGGTGTAGTCGGTGAGCCGGTCTTCCAGCTTCACAGTCCCATTATACTTGGGGGTGTCGCGGGGAAGCACGAATCCCTTGTGGAAGGGTTCCTCCCGGATGCGTGGGCCGAAACGCGCCGGCCAGATAGCGCCGCTCTCCTCCACCTCCAAGGAGCGAGCGAGCTGATCGATGCGGTGGCGTGCATCGGCGTCGTCGATGGCGCGCGGGCCAAGTCGACAGGCGGCCAGGCCCCGAGGGGCCGGGTCGGCTGGAGCCGGACGCCGGCCAGGCTGGCCGGGTCCGTGTTGGGTCTCTGGGGCGGGCTCATTGCCCAGAGTGTCGGCAGCGGTGCCGGCAGGGTTGCGCCGGGTCCGGGCTTGGTCGGAGTGCACCTCGCCGGGCGGCGAGGATGCCGTGTGCGGGAGTTCGCCGGGTCCGTCAGGGCAGGCGGAGTCGGACCCCACCGGCTTGGCGAGTTGGTTGAGGTGATCCGGCTGGGTGTTGGCGGCGTGGAGGAGCTCGCGCATCCGCCCGATGCGCTCCTTGAGCTCCTCGCCCGCAAGTTGGTCGAGGCCGACCGCGGCTGCCTCCGCAGCACGCATGTTCATGACTGGGGTTTCGTAGACGGTTCGGACGGTGCCGAAGGCCCAGCTGGTCGCTCCTCCCCGGGCGCGAGTATCGACCCGGCTTGGCTCGGCCGTAGCGGGCATGAATCCGTGAGCAGCGTCATGCTCCATCTGAGCAGCTTCTAGGCGGCGTCTAGTGGCGGCCAACGTCTCGGACAGGTCCAGCATCTGCTGGCGCTTGGTCCAGCATCTGCTGGCGCCTGTCCTCGAGCTGGGTTCGGGCTTCAGCAACGTTGGTGGCGTCGACGTCGGTGCCGATGGGGATGCGGAGGCTCTGCATTGTGGCACGCAGCGGGTCGGATGGCTCCGTCCGTGCCGTGACGGCCGCGGCTTCAGCGACTCTTCTCGCCTTGCTCGACGAGGAAGAGGCGCCATGGCCGGTGACGAAGACCTCCACGTGGGCGTTCATCGCCCCGGCAGTGAATCCGCTGCTGAGAGGGAGCGGGGAGTTGGAGTAGCTGAGCACCTCGCTGGGGTACTCGTCGGCCGCGAGCGCGTCGAAGATGCGCAGCACGGTGAAGGAGGCGGCGAGCGCGCCAATGACGTCGTCCGCCAGAGCGACGGACTCGTCGGAGTAGGAGAAGGGCCCCGTCCTAAGCATGCTTCCGGCCAGATCCTCGAGCTGCCCCACGGTGGGCGCCAACTGTCGTGGTGGGTGCACGGCAGATGCCAAGGGATGGCTAAATAGAGGAGGAGGCTCGAGGGCACTGGTGGGCTTGGGAGGCAAGGTTGATATGTGCGGGCGCAGGACACCGGACATACCCAGGTTCGGGGCTCTCCGGAGAGATAACACCCCTAGTCCTGCTGAGTTTAGTTGGATGGTCGATAGTACAATGTCGCTCCTGGAGCTATATCGAGGAGGAAGGAGGCTGGCCGAGGCTCGGGCTGCTCCTTCTCGCTGGTGTTGCTAGGTAGTAGCTAGTCCTATCTTGCTTGCTTTATCTCCATTGGCTTTGCATGCCAGGGATCTCACGTATCATGCCGTGCCCCTGTGGGCGTGGACTCCTGGGGGGTTTTATAGATCAACCCACCCAGGGTTACAATGGTAATATGCCGAGTCGGTGGGTCCGTATTGTCGGTGTTCGGGACACCGGGCTGGGTCCCGCTTGGGGGCTTGTGGTTCGCCGGGTTCCCCTAGGTGCGGGCCCCGCGTGCCTAGGGGGACTGTGCGCCGTCTCGTCGATCGTCATGGCATGGCCAAGTCAAGCCGTGCATAGTGTTCTCCGTCAGGCCGCCGCTTGTTGTCGTCAGCGGTGAGGCGGGGACATTGTTGCCGTGCCAGCCCTGGTCAGCGGGTAGGTAAGGGGCACTGTTGCCACGCTCTGGCTGACCACGGGCATGGGCGGGGGCACTGTAGTCTTGGTCATCGGTGATTGCGGTCTCGTCCCATCGTACGGCCTAGATGGGACGGGAGCTGACCCATGGCTGGGTTGCCGTGGACGCCACAGGTGGGCTGGCTTGCTGGGGAAGCCAGGGTTGCGCCGGGTTGAGTTGCCTTGCGTCGGCCACTGCGGCTGGGTCGACGTACCTTGCCGAGTCGAGGGTCATTGCCGAGTTGCGCGCCTTGCCGGGTCGAGCGACCCGGCCTGGCGCGCCCCAGTTTGTGGGGCGATGCGGGCCCTACTGTTTTTGAAATAGATCCGGGTTCCGTTGCCTGCCTGGGGTTCAACCCCCCGACAACGCGCCATTTAAGTTTGGTGTAAGAAGTGACTTTATCTAGTTCATGTGCATCTGATGCAAGTTGCCGTCATGAATTCAAGAAAGCTTGTTTTTGCTTCCTCTAGAATCATCCCAAGTTAGTCATGCAACGTGCGAAGTGTATTATGGTCTGGTAGATTTGCAACCTCCATCCCACATGTACTACCTAGCACACCAAGCCACTGATTGATTTGTTCAAGGAAGGGAAGTTCCTTCTTAAGAGCATGCCTTATGCAAGGACTTCGCTATCCTCGATGATGGTTCTCAACCAAAACTCGGTAGTGTTTTGTCATAAGATTTCCATGTGGACATGATTGTCCTAGACATTATGTTCACATGTATCTTGGAATCCAAATCATGTTTTGGAGCTGATATCGTAGCTCATCTCCTGAGAATCTCGCAACGTCATCTCGTCGGTTTGTGTTGCAAACTTTCTTTTCCAGACATGTTGTGTGAAATATCCTGCTACCAACCAGATCTGAATCTCAAGCAGATATGATGGTTGGAACTTCTCCCAAGAACTATGATGTAGGTTATGGTAAAGTGGATGCACCTAGCTGGAAGAACTATTATTGTAGTATCTTAATTAAGCCATTTGGTCACTTCCCCATGAGGATCTTCTATGATCTATCCTATAAGTATTCCTTATGGATGTGTTGTGTTCCTGAAGTTCGGCCTTTACTTGATGTTCTCGATACCAAACAAAATCTATAATTGGGTGATGTTAGTACATCAAGGATAACATTAGAAGCGGAGTGCTAAATGTCTCTCCATCTATCATCCAGATTTCGTTCCCTTGGCTTGGCCAAGGTGAAATCTGAGAAAGTGTTGTCTTCCTTTGCATCTACATTCTCCATCATTGTTCATCATGGTAGTATGATGTGTTGCCAGGATCCTTGGCACGGATGTTGGTAAAACCCTGATGAATATGGAAATGCTCAAGTTCATGAGAACACGCTTAGACGCTAGGTTATGTCCTCGATATAAAATGGAACATGCCCTCGTTGCCAAGTTGATCTACAACTCCATTTTTTTCAAACTGAGTATGCCATTCTTATGAATTCCTTCAAATGATCCATTGTGAGTTGCCTCAGGCTAGTATGGAGAGTTTCAATGATCTATGTATCAAAAGTAATTATTTTTGCCACTTAAGGAAATAATTCTACGTGACACCTTCCCTAAGGTGCCTCGTTACGGAATCATGGCAATTAACTCCTCGCTACTTTGAAAATCATGCACCATCTTACTTAAGCATGGAATTGTTGCCTACCAAATTGAACCATCGTCGTCTACTTCCTTCCATCAACCCTGAAGTGTGTTTTGTTCCTCAGCTCGATATATGTTTCAACGTCTCATTCTATGAGTTGATCTTTGAGTTGCTAGATCTTCGAGAAGATCGATTCTTGTAGAGTTTCTTTCTGTCGTCACGTTTGGGTGAATATCTCGAAGCAAGAACATAAAGATCAACATGATGCAATGAATCAACATCTTCAAGAATGCAATGGATCATGAAGACTGTGTCAGCTCCATGTCCCCTTTGTCTTCTTACCTCGTGTCTTGAATCTCGGGACGAGATTCTTGTTTAGTGGGGATGAGCTGTCACAGCCCTAGAGTTTTGCTTGTAATTGTTGCATTAGAAGCATGCATGCATCATTTTAATTTCAAGGGAAATTGAATTGAGGGAATTTTCAAAGCCTTGGAAATATTTTAAAACGATCAACATTAAAATCCCTTCAAACAAGTCCAAGAAAATGTTCTTGTTTCTCCATGAGAATATTGGCAAGAGGTAAAACTCAAACCAATATTTTTTAAATCTCAGAAATATTTATTTTGGGCATTTGGGTTAATCCGATAATTATTGGCATTGGATTTATATATGTTATATATTAAATATAAATCCAATAATTTTTAAAAAATTGAGTGCCTTCGAATATATTTTAGCAGGCCACATATTAATTCTCAAATTTATAAAAATGGTTTGGTATAAAAATCAAATCAAATCAATTACAAAAGATAGAAAACAAAAAGAAAATGCAAATAGGAAAGAACATACCCAGCTTACCTGTGTGGCCAACTGGACGGCTGATATGTCCATTTTGCATCATGCTTTTATGTCAATAATTATCCCATTATGGGCTGTTATTACACATTATATCTCAATACTTATGGCTATTCTCTCTTATCTTACAAGGTTTACCATGAAGAGGGGGAATGCCGACGGCTGCAATTCTGGCTGGAAAAGGAGCAAACATTGGAAACCTATTTTGCACTGCTCCAAAAGTCCTAAAACTCCATGAAACATGTTTTTGGATTTATTAAGAATTATTGAGCGAAATAAATACATCAGGGGGCCCACACCCTGGCCAGGAGGGTGGGGGGCGCCCCCCCCCTACTGGGCACGCCCCCCTGTCTCCTGGGCCCCCCGGTGGCCCTCTGATGTCCATCTTCCGCTATATGAAGGCTTTTACCCTGGAAAAAATCGTGGGCAAGCTTACGGGACGAAACTCCGCCGCCACGAGGCGGAACCTTGGCGGAACCAATCTAGAGCTCTCGCAGAGCTGTTCTGCCGGGGACACTTCCCTCCGGGAGGGGGAAATCATCACCAACGTCATCACCAACGATCCTATCATCGGGAGGGGGTCAATCTCCATCAACATCTTCACCAGCACCATCTCCTCTCAAACCCTAGTTCATCTCTTGTATCCAATCTTGTATCCAAAACCACAAATTGGTACCTGTGGGTTGCTAGTAGTGTTGATTACTCCTTGTAGTTGATACTTATTTGTTTACTTGGTGGATGGTCATATGTTCAGATCCTTAATGCATATTATTACACCTCTGATTATGAACATGAATATGCTTTGTGAGTAGTTACGTTTGTTCCTGAGGACATGGGTGAAGTCTTGCTATTATTAGCCATGTGAATTTGGTATTCGTTCGATATTTTGATGAGATGTATGTTGTCTTCTCCTCTAGTGGTGTCATGTGAACTTCGACTACATGACACTTCACCATTGTTTGGGCCTAGAGGAAGGCATAGGGAAGTAATAAGTAGATGATGGGTTGCTAGAGTGACAGAAGCTTAAACCCTAGTTTATGCGTTGCTTCGTTAGGGGCTGATTTGGATCCACATGTTTCATGCTATGGTTAGGTTTACCTTAATACTTTTGTTGTAGTTGCGGATGCTTGCAATAGGGGTTAATCATAAGTGGGATGCACGTCCAAGTAAGGGCAGTACCCAACCACCGGTCCACCCACATATCAAATTATCAAAGTACCAAATGCAAATCATATGAACGTGATTAAAACTAGCTTGATGATAATTCCCACGTGTCCTCGGGAGCTCCTTTCTCATTATTAGAAATTGTCCAGGCTTATCCTTTGCTACATAAAGGATTGGGCCACCTTTCTGCACTTTATTTACTTTTTTACTGTTTACTCGTTACTATTTATCTTATCACAAAACTATCTATCACCTACAATTTCAGTGCTTGCAGAAAACCTTACCGAAAACCGCTTATCATTTCCTTCTGCTCCTCGTTGGGTTCGACACTCTTACTTATCGAAAGGACTACGATAGATCCCCTACACTTGTGGGTCATCAAGACTCTTTTCTGGCACCGTTGCCGGGGAGTGTAGCGCTTTTGGTGAGTGGAACTTGGTAAGGAAACATTTATATAGTGTGCTGAAATTTTTTGTTACTTGTACTATGGAAACTAATCCTTTGAGGGGCTTGTTTGGGGCATCTTCGCCTCGACCAGTAGAGCAAAGAGTTGCTCCTCAACCTACTGAACTTTATGAAAATTTTTATTTTGAGATTCCTTCGGGTATGATAGAGAAACTGCTAGCTAATCCATTTGCAGGAGATGGAACGTTGCATCCTGATTTACACCTTATCTTTGTGAATGAAGTTTGTGGATTATTTAAGCTTGCAGGTATCCCAGATGATGTTGTCAAAAGGAAGGTCTTCCCTTTATCTTTGAAGGGAGATGCATTGACATGGTTTAGTCTATGTGATGATACTGGATCTTGGAATTATAAGCGATTGAAGTTGGAATTTCACCAGAAGTTCTATCCTATGCATCGTGTTCATCGTGATCGTAATTACATATATAATTTCTGGTCTCGCGAAGGAGAAAGCATCGCTCAAGCTTGGGGGAGGCTTAAGTCAATGTTATATTCATGCCCCAATCATGAGCTCTCTCGGGAAATGATTATTCAAAAAAATTATGCTCGGCTTTCTCTTGATAATCGCAACCTGCTCGATACTTCCTGTGCTGGTTCATATATGCTGAAGACAATTGATTTCAAATGGGACTTATTGGAAAGAATTAAACACAACTCTGAAGATTGGGGTTCCAACGATGGTAAGGAGTCAGGTATGACACCTAAGTTCGATTGTGTGAAATCTTTTATGGACACCAATGCTTTTCGTGGATTTAGCACTAAGTATGGACTTGACTCTGAGATAGTAGCTTCTTTCTGTGAATCTTTTGCTACTAATGTTGATCTCCCTAAAGAGAAGTGGTTTAAATATAATCCTCCTATTGAAGTGGAAGTAGTTGCACCTATTACAGTTGAAGAAAAGACTATCACGTATAGTGATCCTATTGTTCCTACTACTTATGTTGAGAAACCCCCATTCCCTGTTAGGATAAAGGATCATGCTAAAACTTCAACTATTGTTTGTAAGAGTAATACTAGGACTTATACACCTCCTGAGCAAATCAAAGTTGAACCTAGTATTACTATGGTTAAAGATCTCTTGGATGATAATTTAGATGGGCATGTTATTTACTTTTGTGGTGAAACTGCTAATATTGTTAAACCAGATGCTAAGACACATAGACCCGTTGTAGGCATGCCTGTTATTTCTGTTAAAATAGGAGATCATTGTTATCATGTCTTATGTGATATGGGTTCTAGTGCTAGTGCAATACCTATTTCCTTATACCAAGAGATTGTGCATGATATTGCACCTGTTGAGTTAGAAGATATTGATGTTACTATTAAGCTTGCTAATAGAGATACTATTAAGCCTTTTGGGATTGTTAGAGATGTTGAAGTCTTGTGTGGGAAGGTCAAATACCCTGCTGATTTTCTTGTTCTTGGTTCTCCACATGATGCCTTTTGTCCCATTATATTTGGTAGACCCTTCTTAAACACTGTTAAAGCTAAGATTGATTGCGAGAAGGATGTTGTTACGATTGGCTTAGATGATATGAATCATAAGTTTAATTTTGCTAAATTTCATAGACAACCCCGTGATAGAGAATTATCTAGTAAGGATGAAATAATTGGTCTTGCTTCTATTGTCGTGCCTCCTACTGATCCGTTAGAACAATATTTGCTAGACCATGAAAATGATATGTTTATGAAAGAAAGAAGGGAAATAGATGAAGTATTCCTTAAACAGGAACCTATTTTGAAACATAACCTTCCCGTTGAAATTCTTGGGGATCCCCCTCCACCCAAGGGTGATCCCGTGTTCGAACTTAAACCTTTACCTGATAATCTTAAGTATGCTTATCTTGATGAAAAGAAAATATATCCTGTTATTATTAGTGCTAACCTTTCAGAGCAAGAAGAAGAAAGATTATTGAAAACTCTAAAGAAGCATCGAGTTGTTATTGGATATACTCTGGATGATCTTAAGGGCGTTAGTCCCACATTATGCCAACACAAAATTAAATTGGAGGACGATACCAAACCAGTTAGAGATCATCAATGACGATTAAATCCTAAGATGAAAGAAGTGGTAAGAAAGGAGATACTAAAGCTCCTTGAGGTAGGTATAATTTATCCCGTTGCTGATAGTAATTGGGTAAGCCCAGTCCATTGTGTTCCTAAAAAGGGAGGTATTACCGTTGTTCCTAATGATAAAGATGAATTGATCCCACAGAGAATTATTACAGGTTATAGGATGGTAATTGATTTTTGTAAATTAAATAAAGCTACTAAGAAAGATCATTACCCTTTACCTTTTATTGATCAAATGCTAGAAAGACTATCCAAACACACACACGTTTGCTTTCTAGATGGTTATTTTGGGTTCTCTCAAATACCTGTGTCAGCGGGAGATCAAGCAAAAACTACTTTTACTTGCCCTTTCGGTACTTTTGCTTATAGACGTATGCCTTTTGGTTTATGTAATGCACCTGCTACCTTTCAAAGATGCATGATGGCTATATTCTCTAATTTTTGTGAAAAGATTTGCGAGGTATTCATGGATGACTTCTCTGTTTATGGATCCTCCTTTGATAATTGTTTGAGCAACCTTGATCGAGTTTTGCAGAGATGCGAAGACACTAGTCTCGTTCTGAATTGGGAAAAGTGTCACTTTATGGTTAATGAAGGCATTGTCTTGGGGCATAAGATTTCCGAGAGAGGTATTGAAGTTGATAAAGCTAAAGTTGATGCTATTGAAAAGATGCCATGTCCCAAGGACATAAAAGGTATAAGAAGTTTCCTTGGTCATGCTGGTTTTTACAGGAGGTTCATTAAGGACTTTTCTAAGATCTCTAGGCCTCTGACTAATTTATTGCAAAAATATATTCCTTTTGTCTTTTATGATGATTGTGTAGAAGCATTTGAAATACTTAAGAAAGCCTTGATCACTACACCTGTTGTTCAGCCACCTGATTGGAATTTACCTTTTGAAATTATGTGTGATGCTAGTGATTATGCTGTAGGTGATGTCCTAGGGCAAAGAGTCGATAAGAAATTGAATGTTATCCAGTATGCTAGTAAGACTCTTGGTACTGCCCAAAGAAATTATGCTACTACTGAAAAAGAATTCTTAGCGGTTGTGTTTGCATGTGATAAGTTTAGACCTTATATTGTTGATTCCAGTTACTATTCACACTGATCATGCTGCTATTAAATATCTTATGGAAAAGAAAGATGCTAAGCCTAGACTCATTAGATGGGTTCTCCTGCTCCAAGAGTTTGATTTACATATTATTGATAGAAAGGGAGCTGAGAACCCCGTTGCAGATAACTTGTCTAGGTTAGAGAATGTTCTTGATGACCCACTGCCTATTGATGATAGCTTTCCTGATGAACAATTAGCGGTCATTAATGCTTCTCGTACTGCTCCATGGTATGCTGATTATGCTAATTATATTATTGCTAAATTTATACCACCTAGTTTCACATACCAGTAAAAGAAAAAGTTCTTTTATGATTTAAGACATTACTTTTCGGATGACCCACACCTTTATAAAGGAGTAGATGGTGTTATTAGACGTTGTGTACCTGAGCATGAACAGGAACAGATCCTATGCAAGTGTCACTCTGAATCATATGGAGGACACCACGCTAGAGATAGAACTGCACATAAGGTACTACAATCTGGTTTTTATTGGCCTACTCTCTTCAAAGATGCTCGTAAGTTTGTCTTATCTTGTGATGAATGCCAAAGAATTGGTAATATTAGTAGACGTCAAGAAATGCCTATGAATTATTCTCTTGTTATTGAACTGTTTGATGTTTGGGGTTTGATTATATGGGACCTTTTCCTTCCTCTAATGGTTATACACATATTTTAGTTGCTGTTGATTACGTTACTAAGTGGGTAGAAGCTATTCCAACTAGTAGTGCTGATCATAACACTTCTATTAAAATGCTTACAGAAGTTATTTTTATGAGGTTTGGAGTCCCTAGATATCTTATGACTGATGGTGGTTCACATTTGATTCATGGTGCTTTCCGTAAGATGCTTGCTAAGTATGATGTCAATCATAGAATCGCATCTCCTTATCATCCGCAGTCTAGTGGTCAAGTAGAGTTGAGCAATAGAGAGCTCAAATTAATTTTGCAAAAGACTGTTAATAGATCTAGAAAGAATTGGTCCAAAAAACTTGATGATGCATTATGGGCCTATAGAACTGCATATAAAAATCCTATGGGTATGTCTCCATATAAGATGGTTTATGGAAAAGCATGTCATTTACCTCTTGAACTTGAACATAAAGCATATTGGGCTATTAAAGAGATCAATTATGACTTCAAACTTTCCGGCGAGAAGAGGTTGTTTGATATTAGCTCACTTGATGAATGGAGAACCCAAGCTTATGAGAATGCCAAGCTATTCAAAGAAAAATTCAAGCGTTGGCATGATAAAAGGATACAAAAGCGTGAGTTTAACGTAGGTGATTATGTGTTATTATTCAACTCTCGTTTAAGATATTTTTTTGCAGGAAAGCTTCTCTCTAAATGGAAAGGCCCCTACGTTATCGAGGAGGTCTATCGTTCTGGTGCCATAAAGATCAACAACTTCAAAGGCACAAGTCCAAGGGTGGTAAACGGTCAAAGAATTAAACATTATATTTCAGGTAATCCTATTGATGTTGAAACTAATATTATTGAAACGTAACCCCGGAGGAATACATAAGGGACACTTTATAGAACGTTCCAGACTCCGAAAAGGAATAGGTATGTGGTACGGTAAGTAAACCGACCCCAAAACAACTCCAATGGCAATTTTTATCAGTTTTGGATTATTTGAGAATTTTAGGAAGAAAGAAGTACTTCGAAAGGGACACGAGGCCCCCACGAGAGTGGAGGGCGCGCCCACCCTTACTGGGCACGCCCCCCTGTCTCGTGGGCACCTCGTGTGCCTCCCGGACTCCGTTTTCTTGCACTTTACGTATTTTGGTCGGTAAAAATTCATTATATATACTCCCGAAGGTTTTGACCACTGTATCACGCAAATATCCTCTGTTTTCGTTTCGAGTTGTTTTTGATTCAGATCTAGAGCACCATGGCGTCGCCCTCTCTCAACAATGAAGACAAGGATGCTTGGCTATTGAAGATAGAGCTGAAAAGAGAAGAACCGGAGGAGACCCACAAGGATGAAGGGACCAAGAAGGCCATGGAGGTCCAAGCTCCGGCGGTGGAAGAAGACATCCCTCAATTTTTACCTAACCTCTTTACTCCAACAGAGATTGAAGCTATCAAGATGACAGAGTTAGCTCGCATCCAGAACAAGTATCTCACACAGGAGAATATTTTGTTCAAGGATCATATCGCCGGACTCAAGGGCATTATCCGCAAGCTGGAGGAGCTTTTACGCTCAATGTGCGATTATCCACCGTCATCATCACCACCTCCAAGGACATAATCACACGGGTATGGGCACTCCCCCTTGGCAACTTCCAAGCTTGGGGGAGGTGCCCCGGTATCGTATCACCATCACACTCCTATCTTTATCGTTTTATTTAGTTCGATCCTTTTAGTAGTATCTTGATCTAGTAGATTGAAGTTTTGATATCAGGTAGTTTTGAGTTTTGCTTAGTGATCTCTTTTTGTAATCGAGTCCGTGAGCTTTCTATAATAAAGATTAGTGTTGAATCAAGGGCTTTGCTTTGTTGCTATGATTTTGAGAAAAATAGAAAGTAGAAGAAAATAAAAGAGTTCATATTGATCTTATGGATAGTAATAACTTCACACATAGAAAGTATGAGGCATAAAGGTTGTTGAGAGTTGATAAACGTAGTTTTGGTCATCGTTGTAATTAATAGGAAGTGATAAGGAAAGAGAGGTTCACATATAAATACACTATCTTGGACATCTTTTATGACTGTGAGCACTCATTAAGTATGACGTGCTAAAAGAGTTGACGTTGGACAAGGAATACAATGTAATGGTTTATGTTTTCTCACATCTCAGTTAAAGAATGTTGTCATTGACCTTCCAAACATGTTGAGCTTGCCTTTCTCCCTCATGCTAGCCAAATTCCTAGCACTAAGTAGAGATACTACTTGTGCTTCCAAATACCCTTTAAACCCAGTTTTGCCATGAGAGTCCACCATATCTACCTATGGATTGAGTAAGATCCTTCAAGTAAGTTGTCATCGGTGCAAGCAATAAAAATTGCTCCTTAAATATGCATGACTTATTAGTGCGGAGAAAATAAGCTTTATACGATCTTGTTATGGAAGCAATAAAAGCGACGGACTGCATAATAAAGGTTCATACACAGGTGGCAATATAAAGTGACGTTCTTTCGTACTAAGATTTTGTGTATCCAACCCAAAAAGCGCATGACAACCTCTGCTTCCCTCTGCGAAGGGCCTATCTTTTACTTTATGTTCTTACATTATGTTTTTATTTTATACTTGAGTCAAGGTGATCTTCACCTTTCCCTTTTTCATTTTATCCTTTGGCAAGCTCCTCGTGTTTGAAAGGTCATGATATATATATATTCAATTGGATGTCCGTTAGCATGGGCTATTATTGTTGACATCACCTAAAGGTGAATACGTTGGGAGGCAACACAATAAGCCCCTATCTTTCTCAATGTCCGGCAGAAACTCCATAACCACAATTATTGCGTGAGTGTTAGCAATTGTAGAAGACTATATGATAGTTGAGTATGTGGACTTGCGGAAAAGCTCTATTGTTGACTCTTTCTGATGTTATGATAAATTGTGATTGCTTCAATGACTGAGATTATAGTTTGTTAGTTCTCAGTGAAGTTTTTGAACCATACTTGATATTGTGAATTGATTGTCACTTGAGCATAAGAAATTATATAATGGAATCTATATATGTTGTTGTTATAAGAATGGTCATGATGCCCTCATGTCCGTATTTTATTTTTATCGACACCTCTATCTCTAAACATGTGGACATATTTTTCGATATCGACTTCCGCTTGAGGACAAGCGAGGTCTAAGCTTGGGGGAGTTGATACGTCCATTTTGCATCATGCTTTTATGTCAATATTTATTGCATTATGGGCTGTTATTACACATTATATCTCAATACTTATGGCTATTCTCTCTTATTTTACAAGGTTTACCATGAAGAGGGGGAATGTCGGCAGCTGGAATTCTGGCTGAAAAGGGAGCAAACATTGGAAACCTATTCTGCACTGCTCCAAAAGACCTGAGACTCCACAAAACTTATTTTTGGAATTAATAAGAATTATTGAGTGAAAGAAATACATCAGGCGGCCCACACCCTGGCCAGGAGGGTGGGGGCGCCCCCCCCCCCCCTACTGGGCGCGCCCCCTGTCTCCTGGGCCCCCTGGTGGCCCTCCGATGTCCATCTTCCGCTATATGAAGGCTTTTACCCTGGAAAAAATGGTGGGCAAGCTTACGGAACGAAACTCTGCCGCCACGAGGAGGAACCTTGGCGGAACCAATCTAGGGTTGTGGCAGAGCTGTTCTGCCAGGGACACTTCCCTCCGGGAGGGGGAAATCATCACCAACGTCATCACCAACGATCCTCTCATCGGGAGGGGGTCAATATCCATCAACATCTTAACCAGCACCATATCCTCTCAAACCCTAGTTCATCTATTGTATCCAATCTTGTATCCAAAACCACAAATTGGTACCTGTGGGTTGCTAGTAGTGTTGATTACTCCTTGTAGTTGATACTTATTGGTTTACTTGGTGGAAGATCATATGTTCAAATCCTTAATGCATATTATTACACCTCTGATTATGAACATGAATATGCGTTGTGAGTAGTTACATTTGTTCCTGAGGACATGGGTGAAGTCTTGCTATTAGTAGTCATGTGAATTTGGTATTCGTTCGATATTTTGATGAGATGTATGTTGTCTTCTCCTCTAGTGGTGTCATGTGAACGTCGACTACACGACACTTCACCATTGTTTGGGCCTAGAGGAAGGCATAGGGAAGTAATAAGTAGATGATGGGTTGCTAGAGTGACAGAATCTTAAACCTTAGTTTATGCGTTGCTTCGTTAGGGGCTGATTTGGATCCACATGTTTCATGCTATGGTTAGGTTTACCTTAATACTTTTGTTGTAGTTGCGGATGCTTGCAATAGGGGTTAATATAAGTGGGATGCTTGTCCAAGTAAGGGCAGTACCCAAGCACCGGTCCACCCACATATCAAATTATCAAAGTACCGAACACGAATCATATGAACGTGATGAAAACTAGCTTGACAATAATTCCCACGTGTCCTCGGGAGCTCCTTTCTCATTATTAAAAATTGTCCAGGCTTATCCTTTGCTACATAAAGGATTGGGCCACCTTGCCGCACTTTATTTACTTTGTTTACTTTTTACTCGTTACTATTTATCTTATCACAAAACTATCTATCACCTACAATTTCAGTGCTTGCAGAAAACCTTACTGAAAATTGCTTATCATTTCATTCTGCTCCTCGTTGGGTTTGACACTCTTACTTATCGAAAGGACTACGATAGATACCCTACACTTGTGGGTCATCAACAGCCCAGCCCACCTCCACTCACCCGCCATCTTCTTCCTACTAGTAGGAGCAGCTCGTTGTCGAGCGCGCGCTCACCCCTGGCTAGCTCCTGCTTGCCACCTCCTGCCTCTCCCTCGTGTCTGGAGACGCCCAGAGACCCCCTGACCTCTCTCTCTCTCACCTGCAACCTCTCCCCTCCCCTCTACTCTCTCTCCCATGGCTGCCCGAACGAGCCAGAGCGTGCCGCGTCAAAGCGTCGCGCCCAACTTCGTCCCCTTGCCCCCTGGTTGTGTCCCCTGCTCCGCCTCGATGCTGTGAAGCTCCACGCTGCAACACATGTCCCCAGACGCCTGGAATAGACGCCCTCGATCTCGTCTACTACGTCAGACCCGCCGGTCGCCGTGGAGTGATTCGTC
Source organism: Triticum dicoccoides (assembly GCF_002162155.2). Classification (NCBI taxonomy): domain Eukaryota; kingdom Viridiplantae; phylum Streptophyta; class Magnoliopsida; order Poales; family Poaceae; genus Triticum; species Triticum dicoccoides. Next base: position 627,807,316 of record NC_041381.1, read on the forward strand.
GCCGTCCTTGCTTCCCTGACCTTGCCCTCGATGCCTCTGCAATTGTTGTGATCCCCCGGTCATTCTCCCCCTAACCCCATCGTTGTTCGTGCCCTCTAATCCATCGAGCCGCCATGGCCATGAGCCCCTCACTATCGGCCTTGATGCCGTCGTGGCCACAGCCGCTGTACCTCGCAGGCGGGCACACTAGAGTGCTCAGAGCTTCTTCATGAGCCCGTAGCGCACCTCAGCTAGCCTTCTTGTACCCTATAGTGGTCGCTCACGCCATCACCGAACTCCGCCCGCCGCCAAGGTTATCGTGGCCATCGTCTACGGTCACCTTGCGGCCTCCCGCATGATCCCCTGGATGCATGCGAGGATGGGCATCCCTCTGGTGCCTCCAGCACGTTGAGCCGACACCTGTAGCACCGTCCCGAGCAACTCCGGTGAGTCCCCGCCATTTCTGTGGTCGCCTGTGTCATTGCTGACGTGGCGTCGATGCACTAATGGCCCCGCAAAACACCCCTTGAGCCATTGCCATGTGGGCCCCTGTGCCTGTTTAGGTTAATTTCATTTATGTTTAGATTTGTTCATAACCCAGTGGGACCCACACATCAGCATCGACTTTGCTAATGTAGCCGTTGACCTGGCCCACCTGTTTGTGACCCTAGCCTGCACTATGACACTGACCAGTGGCCCCCACTGGTCAGGTTTGACCTAGGCTATCCTGTTGACCTGCTGGCGTCATAGTGACATAGTGCTGAAGCAGTAAAGCGTTTTTCGGAATTAGTTTATTTTAAAATAGCCAGGAAATTCCAGAAATTATCACAAACTTCAAAAATTCATAGAATATTAATCGTATCTCCAATGAAAATAATTTATATATGAAAAATTATCAGAAAAATTCAAAGAATCAGTTTATGGCATTTTCATTCATGTTTGAACAACCTATACCTGTTGATTAGTTCAAATCAATTAAAGGGCATTTTAAATGCTTCTTTTGGAGTTTGAATTTGAACCTTTGATTCAAATAAACTTCAACTAACATGGTAGCATTTTGCACTAGCTCAAACATTAGCATATTTCCATGTCATAAGCATGCATCATATTTTTGTGTTGCATTGATTGTGTTCCCTCTTGTTTGCCGGTGTTTGTTCCCTCTCAGTAGGTGTTGTTCCGATGATGTGATCGACAACACTGATAAAGACACAATATTGTCTTGCCATGCAAGCAAAACCCCCTTGTTCATTTTGATACAATCCTACTCTCTGCTCTTGCTCTCTTGTATTACATTAGGGCAATAATGTTTCAATTGTTACTTTTCTCGGTAGTTCAACCCATTCCTTTTGCATGACTTGTCATTGGCACCAAATAGCTAAACCATCCTAGCATGCTTATGAGTTTCTTGAGCTTTGTTGTGAACTCATCCATGCTCACTTGCTAAGCTTAGAGTCGTGTCGGGTCAGATCCATCTAGGTGATGAATTGGAATGATCATGTCCTAATGGTGAGACTTAAGTGTCTTGACCCGTTTTGGTCAAGTTGGTGATGAGAGGCCATGTTGGAGAACACGGTGGATTGTATTGTGATACGGCTCACAGGAATTGAGTTTCGGGCTTATTATAGCCTACCTTGCGGTTACACGGACATTTGCGGGTCGGGTTGTGGGCAGGTGGCGCATGGCGCGTGTGTCCGGGTGACACACGACATGGCACAATGTTCGTACTAGACGTGGATACGTGTTCCAAGAGGGAACATTGCTGATGGGACGGGGACGGGTTCCTTTGAATCATGGTTAATGGTCTATTCGAATAGTCGTGTCCGCGGATATGGACTACTTGGAAAACTTATATGGTTCATAGATAACTGGAAGTGGATACTCTAAAATGCACAAGATGAGTGTGAGTGCTATGGATGGCCTTCTCGTAGGGAGACGGGAGCGGATCCATAGTGGTGTATTGATATGGTGAATATGTGGACTCGTGTGTGCTTTCTCACCTCAAACAAAATGTTGGTAGTCGTAGTACAGGATAGACACCGAGTCAAAGCTAGCTTGCTGCAGTTAAACTCCACCACCACCACCACCCCCCC
>NC_041381.1:627809685-627875701 GCF_002162155.2 Triticum dicoccoides
ATATTGATGCATATGTAGCTAGTTCTGATGTAAGTCTTGCTGGGTACATTTGTACTCACGTTTCCTTAATTTATGTTTTGCAGAGAGACTTTAGTCTCGCTGGTAGTTCTTTGTGGGCTTCGACGATTAGCTTGGGGATCCCAGGCAGAGGTCTGGTTCCTATGGAGGGTCTAGTAGATAGTCAGGCTTGTCAGCCCTTTCTTTTGTAGTTGTCTGTACTCAGGCATGGTTATGCTTCCGCTTGTTGCTTGTATGCATGACTTTGTATTTTGGGTCATGAGACCGATGTTTGTAATATCATGCTATGTATGGCTCCTCGGAGCCTTTTTAATAAATACTTGAGTCGTAGAGTTATGTTGTGATGCCATGTTCTATCTACACATATCGAGCATATTGTGTGTATGTTATTGAAATGCTTGGTATGTGTGGGATCTGACACCTAGTTGTTTATTCTTGGTATCCTTATTTATGGGGAAATGCCTCCTAGTGCTTCCACCGAGCCATGGTAGTTCGCTACTGCTCCGGAACACATGGACTGACCGGCATGTGTACTTCTTTGCTCCTATCTGTCCCCTCGGGGAAATGTCACGCGGTGTTCACCGGAGTCCTGATAGCTTGCTACAGGCCGGTTACACTCGCTGCTGACCGACACGTGCATTGTTGGGTCATGTATGTTTGTCCCTATAAGTTTGTGTCACCTTGGGTTTATGACTAGTCATGTCGGCCCGGGTTCTCTGTCATCTGGATGCTAGCGACACAATCATATATGTGAGCCAAAAGGCGCAAATGGTCCCGGGCTAGGTAAGTCTGCAGCCGTGGGAATACCGTGCGTGAGGCCGCAAAGTGATATGATGTGTTACATGCTAGATTGGTGTGACTTCGGATCGGGGTATTTACACCGCAAGTGGAGACGGGCTACTTTGAAGCCGCTTCACTCAGGGAAAGCGTATTTGAAGGAAATATGCCCTAGAGGCAATAATAAAGTTATTATTTATTTCCTTAATTCATGATAAATGTTTATTATTCATGCTAGAATTGTATTAACCGGAAACTTAGTACATGTGTGAATACATAGACAAACAGAGTGACACTAGTATGCCTCTACTTGACTAGCTTGTTGAATCAAAGATGGTTATGTTTCCTAGCCATACACATGAGTTGTCATTTGATTAACGGGGTCACATCATTGGAGAATGATGTGATTGACTTGACCCATTCCATTAGCTTGGCACTTGATCGTTTAGTATATTGCTAGTGCTTTCTTCATGACTTATACATGTTCCTATGACTATGAGATTATGCAACTCCCGAATACCGGAGGAACACTTTGTGTGCTACCAAACGTCACAACGTAACTGGGTGATTATAAAGGTGCTCTACAGGTGTCTCTGATGGTACTTGTTGAGTTGGCATAGATCGAGATTAGGATTTGTCACTCCGATTGTTGGAGAGGTATCTCTGAGCCCTCTCGGTAATGCACATCACTATAAGCCTTGCAAGCAATGTGGCTAATGAGTTAGTTGCGGGATGATGCATTACGGAACGAGTAAAGAGACTTGTCGGTAAAGAGATTGAACTAGGTATTGAGATACCGATGATCGGATCTCGGGCAAGTAACATACCGATGACAAAGGGAACGTATGTTGTTATGCGGTTTGACCGATAAAGATCTTCGTAGAATATGTAGGAGCCAATATGAGCATCCAGGTTCCGCTATTGGTTATTGACCGGAGATGAGTCTCGGTCATGTCTACATAGTTCTCGAACCCATAGGGTCCGCACGCTTAATGTTCTGTGATGATTTGTATTATGATATATGAGTTATGTGATTTGATGACCGAAGTTTGTTCAGAGTCCCGGATGAAATCGGGGACATTGCGAGGAGTCTCGAAATGATCGAGACATAAAGATCGATATATTGGAAGGCTATATTCAGACATCGGAAAGGTTTCGAGTGATCGGGGTATTTTTCGGAGTACCGGAGAGTTACGGGAATTCGTATTGGGCCTTGATGAGCCATACGGGAAAGGAGAGAAAGGCCTCAAGGGTGGCCGTGCCCCTTCCCCATGACTGGTCTGAATTGGACTAGGGAAAGGGGGCGCCCCCTTCCTTGCTTCTCCTTCTCTCTTCCCTTTTTCCTATTCCATGTGGGAGGTGGAATCCTACTAGGACTAGGGAGTCCTAGTAGGACTCCACACTTGTGCGCGCCCTATGAGGGCCGGCCTCCTCCTCCCTCCCTCCTTTATATACGTGGCCAGGGGGCACCCCATAGACACACAAGTTGATCATTGATCTTTAGCCGTGTGCGGTGCCCCCCTCCACCATAATCCACCTCGGTCATATCGTAGTGGTGCTTAGGCAAAGCCCTGCGTTGGTAGCTTCATCAACACCATCATCACGTCGTCGTGCTGACAGAACTCTCTCTCGAAGCTCTACTGGATCGTTAGTTCGTGGGACATCACCGAGCTGAACGTGTGCAGATCACGGAGGTGCCGTACGTTCGATACTAGGATCGGTCGATCGTGAAGACGTACGACTACATCAACCGCGTTGTCATAATGCTTCCGCTTACGGTCTACGAGGGTACATGGATGACACTCTCCCCTCTCGTTGCTATGCATCACCATGATCTTGCGTGTGCGTAGGAAAAGTTTTGAAATACTACGTTCCCCAACAGTGGTATCCGAGCCAGGTTTATGCATAGATGTTATATGCACAAGTAGAACACAAGTGAGTTGTGGGCGATAATAGTCATACTACTTACCAGCATGTCATACTTTGATTCGGTGCTATTGTTGGATGAAGCGGCCTGGACCGACATTACGCGTACGCTTACGTGAGACTGGTTCTACCAACGTGCTTCGCACACAGGTGGCTGGCGGGTGTCAGCTTCTCCAACTTTAGTTGAATCGAGTATGGCTACGCCCGGTCCTTGTTGAAGGTTAAAACAGCACATACTTGACGAAAAATCGTTGTGGTTTTGATGCGTAGGTAAGAACGGTTTTTGCTCAGCCCGCAGCAGCCACGTAAAACTTGCAGCAACAAAGTAGAGGACGTCTAACTTGTTTTTGTAGGGCATTGTGATGTGATATGGTCGAGACGTGATGAGATATAAATTGTTGTATGAGATGATCATGTTTTGTTCAAGTTATCGGCAACTGGCAGGAGCCTTATGGTTGTCTCTTTATTGCATAAGATGCAAGTGCCATATGATTGCTTTACTTTATCGCTATGCGATAGCAATAGTTGCAAAATAAATAGTTGGCGAGACGACCATGTGACGACACATTGATAAAGATCAAGATGATGGAGATCATGGTGTCATGCCGGTGACAATGGACATCATAACGGTACTTTGTAGATGGAGATCAAAGGCACAAGATGATGATGGCCATATCATGTCACATATTTTGATTGCATGTCGTGTTTATCTTTTATACATCTTGTTTTTCTTAGTTTGGCGGTAGCTTTATAAGATGATCCATTACTAAAATTTCAAGGTATAAGTGTTCTCCCTGTATGCACCATTGCGACAGTTCTTCATGCTGAGACACCACGTGATGATCGGGTGTGATAAGCTCTACGTTCACATAAAACGGGTGCAAGCCAGTTTTGCACACGCAGAATACTCATGTTAAACTTGACGAACCTAGCATATGCAGATATGGCCTCGAAACACTGGAGACCGAAAGGTCGAGCGTGAATCATATAGTAGATATGATCAACATAGTGATGTTCACCATTGAAAACTACTCCATCTCACGGGAAGGAGCCCAAAGCTGGACGAAAGCCTGAAACTGAGTGCTTCTACTGCAAAGAAAATGGTCACTAGAAGCGGAAATACCCTGTATATTTGGTAGATAAGAAGGATGGCAAAGTGAACAAGGGTATATTTGATATACAGGTTATTGATGTGTACCTTACTAGTGTTTATAGTAGCCCCTGGGTATTTGATACTTGTTCGGTTGCTAATATTAGTAACTCAAAACAGGAGTTACAGAATAAACAGAGACTAGTTGAGGGTGTAGTGACGATGTGTGATGGAAGTGGCTCCAAGATTGATATGATCATCATCGCACACTCCCTATACTTTCGGGATTAGTGTTGAACCTAAATAAATGTTATTTGGCGTTTGCGTTGAGCATGAATATGATTTGATCATGTTTATTGCAATACGGTTATTCATTTAAAGTCAGAGAATAATTGTTGTTCTGTTTATATGAATAAAAACCTTCGATGGTAATACACCCAATGAAAATAGTTTGTTGGATCTCGATCGTGGTAATACACATATTCATAATATTGATGCCAAAAGATGCAAAGTTGGTAATTATAGTGCAACTTATTTGTGGCACTGCCGTTTGGGTCATATCGGTGTAAACCGCATGAAGAAACTCCATAAATATGGATTTTTGGAATCACTTGATTATGAATCATTTGATGTTTGTGAACCGTGCCTTATGGGCAAGATGACTGAAACTCCGTTCTCCGGAAAAATGGAACGAGCTAGTGACTTATTGGAAATAATACATACCGATGTATGCGGTCCAATGAGTGTTGATGCTCGTGGCGGGTATCGTTATTTTCTGACCTTCAGAAGATGATTTGAGCAGATATGAGTATATCTATTTAATGAAGCACAAGTCTGAAACATTTGAAAAGTTCAAAGAATTTTAGAGTGAAGTGGAGAATCATCGTAACAAGAAAATAAAGTTTGTACGATATGATCGTGGAGGAAAATATTTGAGTTACGAGTTTGGCCTTTCATTTAAAACAATGTGGAATAGTTTCACAGTTTACGCCACCTGGAACATCACAGCGTAGTGGTGTGTCTGAACGTCGTAACTGCACTTTATTGGATATGGTGTGATCTATGATGTATCTTACCGATTTACCAATATTGTTTTGGGGCTATGCATTAGAGACAACTGCATTCACTTTAAATAGGGCTCCATCAAAATCTATTGCGACGACGCCTTACGAACTATGGTTTGGTAAGAAACCAAAGTTGACGTTTCTTAAAGTTTGGGGCTGCGATGCTTATGTGAAAAAGCTTCAACCTGATAAGCTCGAACCCAAATCAGAGAAATGCGCCTTCATAGGATACCCAATGGAAACTGTTGGGTACACCTTCTATCACATATCCGAAGGCAAGATATTCGTTGCTAAGAATGGATCCTTTCTAGAGAAGGAGTTTCTCTCGAAAGAAGTGAGTGGGAGGAAAGTAGAACTTGATGAGGTAATTGTACCTTCTCCCGAATTGGAAAGTAGTTCATTGCAGAAATCAGTTCTAGTGATTCCTACACCAAAGAGTGAGGAACCTAATGATGATGATCATGAAACTTCAGATCAAGTTACTACAGAACCTCGTAGGTCTTCCAGAGTATGGTCCGCACCAGAGTGGTATGCTAGTCATGTTACTAGACCATGATGAACCTACGAACTATGAGGAAGCGATGATGAGCCTAGATTCCACAAAATGGCTTGAGGCCATGAAATCTGAGATGGGATCCATGTATGAGAACAAAGTGTGGACTTTGGTGGACTTGCCCAATGATCGGCAGGCCATAGAAAATAAATGGATCTTCAAGAGGAAGACGGACGCTGATAGTAGTGTTACTATCTACAAAGCTAGACTTGTCAAAAAAAGGTTTTTGACAAAGTTCAAGGTGTTGACTACGATGAGATTTTCTCACTCGTAGAGATGCTTAAGTTTGTCCGAATCATGTTATCAAATTGCCACATTCTATGAAATCTGTCAAATGGATGTCAAAACTACATTCCTTAATGGATTTCTTAAAGAAGAGTTGTATATGATGCAACCATAAGGTTTTGTCAATCCTAAAGGTGCTAACAAAATGTGCAAGCTCTAGCGATCCATCTATGGACTGGTGCAAGCATCTCGGAGTTGGAATATACGCTTTGATGAGATGATCAAAGCATATAGTTTTATATAGAGTTACAGACTTGAAGTGAATCTTGTATTTACAAGAAAGTGAGTGGGAGCTCTGTAGCATTTCTAATATTATATGTGGATGACATATTGTTGATTGGAAATGATATAGAATTTCTGGATAGCATAAGGGATATTTGAAAGAAGTTTTTCAAAGAAATACCTCGGTGAAGCTGCTTACATATTGAGCATCAAGATCTATAGAGGTAGATCAAGACACTTGATAAGGTTTTTCAATGAGTACATACCTTGACAAGATTTTGAAGTAGTTCAAAATGGAAAGTCAAAGAAGGAGTTCTTACCTGTGTTGCTAGGTGTGAAGTTGAGTAAGACTCAAAACCCGACCACGGCAGAAAATAGAAAGAGAATGAAAAGTCATTCCCTATGCCTCAGCCATAGGTTCTATGAAGTATTCCATGCTATGTACCAGACCTATTGTATACCCTGCCCGGAGTTTGGCAAGGGAGTACAATAGTGATCTAGGAGTAGATCATTGGACAGCGGTCAAAATTATCCTTAGTAGAATAAGGAAATATTTCTCGGTTATGGAGGTGACAAAGAGTTCATCGTAAAGAGTTACATTGATGCAAGCTTTGACACCGATCTAGATGATTTTGACTCTCGATCTAGATACATATTGAAAGTGGGAGCAATTAGCTAGAGTAGCTCGTGCAGAGCATTGTAGACATAGAATATTTGCAAAATACATATGGCTCTGAATGTGACAGACCCGTTGACTAAACTTCTCTCACAAGAAAAACATGATCACACCTTAGTACACTTTGGGTGTTAATCACATAGCGATGTGAACTAGATTATTGACTCTAGTAAATCCTTTGGGAGTTGGTCACATGACGATGTGAGCTATGGGTGTTAATCACATACAGATGTGAATATTTGTGTTAAATCACATGGTGATGTGAACTAGATTATTGACTCTAGTGCAAGTGGGAGATTGAAGGAAATATGCCCTGGAGGCAATAATAAAGTTATTATTTATTTCCTTAATTCATGATAAATGTTTAGTATTCATGCTAGAATTTTATTAACCGGAAACTTAGTACATGTGTGAATACATAGACAAACAGAGTGTCACTAGTATGCATCTACTTGACTAGCTCATTGAATCAAAGATGGTTATGTTTCCTAGCCATAGACATGAGTTTTCATTTGATTAACGGGGTCACATCATTGGAGAATGATGTGATTGACTTGACCCATTCGTTAGCTTAGCACTTGATCGTTTAGTATATTGCTAGTGCTTTCTTCATGACTTATACATGTTCCTATGACTATGAGATTATACAACTCCCGAATACCGGAGGAACACTTTGTGTGCTACCAAACGTCACAACGTAACTGCGTGATTATAAAGGTGCTCTACAGGTGTCTCCGATGGTACTTTTTGAGTTGGCATAGATCGAGATTAGGATTTGTCACTCCGATTGTCGGAGAGGTATCTCTGGGCTCTCTCGGTAATGCACATCAATATAAGTCTTGCAAGCAATGTGACTAATGAGTTAGTTGCGGGATGATGCATTACGGAACGAGTAAAGAGACTTGCCGGTAACGAGATTGAACTAGGTATTGAGATACCGATGATCGAATCTCGGGAAAGTAACATACCGATGACAAAGGGAACGTATGTTGTTTTGCGGTTTGACCGATAAAGATCTTCGTAGAATATGTAGGAGCCAATATGAGCATCCAGGTTCCTCTATTGGTTATTGATCGGAGATGAATATCGGTCATGTCTACATAGTTCTCGAACCCGTAGGGTCTGCACGCTTAACATTCTGTGATGATTTGTATTATGAGTTATGTGATTTGATGACCAAAGTTTGTTCGGAGTATCGGATGATATCAGGGACATGACGAGGAGTCTCTAAATGGTCGAGACGTAAAGATCGATATATTGGAAGGCTATATTTGGACATCGGAAAGGTTCCGAGTGATTCGGGTATTTTTCTGAGTAACGGAGAGTTACGGGAATTCGTATTGGGCCTTAATGGGCCATACAGGAAAGGAGAGAAAGGCCTCAAGGGTGGTCGCGCCCCTTCCCCATGACTGGTCCGAATTGGACTAGGGAAAGGGGGCACCCCCTTCCTTCCTTCTCCTTCTCCCTTCCCTTTTTCCTATTCCATGTGGGAGGTGGAATCCTACTAGGACTAGGGAGTCCTAGTAGGGCTCCACACTTGGGCGTGCCCTATGAGGGTCGGCCTCCTCCTCCCTCCCTCCTTTATATACGTGGTCAGGGGGCACCCCATAGACACACAAGTTGATCATTGATCTTTAGCCGTGTGCGGTGCCCCCTCCACCATAATCCACCTCGATCATATCGTAGCGGTGCTTAGGCGAAGCCCTGCATCGGTAGCTTCATCAACACCATCATCATGCTGTCGTGCTGACGGAACTCTCCCTCGGAGCTCTACTGGATCGTGAGTTCGTGGGACGTCACCAAGCTGAATGTGTGTAGATCGCGGAGGTGTCGTACGTTCGGTACAAGGATCGGTCGATCGTGAAGACGTACGACTACATCAACCGTGTTGTCATAACGCTTCCGCTTACGGTCTACGAGGGTACATGGACGACACTCTCCCCTCTCGTTGCTATGCATCACCATGATCTTGCGTGTGCATAGGAAATTTTTTGAAATACTACATTCCCCAACAGTATTCTTGGAATACGCCTTCGACGTTGGCCGCCCTCCTGCACGGTCGAAACGACTAGGCCTCGCCCAAAGGCGCCAGGCAGCTGTACCGCGCCCAAGGGGCGCTTCTGCTCAGCCCATCAAAGTAATATTTGTTTTATTTTTTTTCTTTTCCAGTAGATCCCAAATAATTCCAGAGTGATCATTTCACATCCAAATTAGATGATTCAAATTTCTTCATACTCCTAAATTCACGCTCTATTAATCTAGTTAGGGCATTTTTCTCAAGCCATGTTTCTTTGAATCTAATAAATAGATCATTCTTTCATTTATTTCATCTTAGGAATTCCCTAGAAAAATTATATGAACTCCAAATTATTTGATTCTTTTTCTGACATTTATCATTTTTCATCTTGTTTATTTTAGTATTTATTTCAAAAGTTCTCAAACAACGTTTTAGCACTATTTTGGCTTTATGTGGTAATTGCAATATTTTAAAAATAGGAAAATGGAGGGAAGATAAAATTTCCAAAGTTCTGGAGTGCATCCAATCTTTCTGCATGCTCAAGGCAAGCATCTTGAACACTTGATATGGTCAATGTGTAATTGTTTATTTGCAAGCATAATTGAATTATGAATATGTTGAATTCATATAAAATTTGCATGGCACCAGTCATACATGCATGATCCCCCCCCCCCCGTGATGGTATTTTATCTCCATTTAAACATGAAGTATAAGTGAGTATGGTTATTTTCACGTGCCACATATGCCTAAGTTGGTCCAAACTAATTTGCAGGAAGAATCAGTCAGGAGAAAAGTGACCGTGAGACTGAAATCTCGTTGTGACGAGAATGATCGCTGAGGGTATGTTGGGACATGTCAGATAGTGACCCTGTTGTGTACTACCAAGAAACATATCATTCTAATCATTGCAGGAAAATATAAACCTCCTGAGTCAACCGTAGATTGAGTCTTGTTCAGGTAACCCCCATACTTGAATCGTGCTACCACATGTCCCTGCCATAGGCATGGTATGGTTCAGTAAGTTGATAACCCCTTTCCTGCACACTCCGTACAGAGAGGCCATAGGGAATGATACCATTGGCCCTGGTAGTCATGTCACTTGGTCCGGGGGCATGAATGCCGGTCTGGAACCGAAGCTAAATATTCATGCTATTGGAGGCCCTTGAATGAGGCCTTCCCACTTAGAGTTTTACTTTATCATTTTTTGGGTTATTACTGGCTTCATGGGTTAAAAGCTGGTATGTACGGGTCAGGTGTGTTTTCATCCCAAAGACCGTAATCAAAATTAGTCAACGTCTCCAGGTTGACTAAAGAAATCTTTTACTTGTGGGTAAAGAGTACAACCTCTGCAGAGTATAAAACCTATTCGAATGGTCGTGTCTACTGTTAAGGACTACATTCTGGGTTGGTCAAGTGTCGGTCTTAGTGTTAGTCTCTAGAGGAAATAATAAAATTGATCATGGTTCATTTTGCAGGATAATTATTATCGCCACTAGTGATATTACGAATATTATCGTTGACATGAATATTGTTGTGGACTAACATCATCCTCTTATGTACAACCTTGAGTATCTCTTGGGATGGCTAGACTACCTGAGATACTCAGTTTTATTTTCTTTTCTAAGTATCACTTGGGATGGCTAGACCACTTGGATACGCATTTCTTTTCAAGACCTTTCGAGGCGTCGCTTTCAGACACCCGTTTGGCATTTCTTTTCAAGACCTCTCGAGGCGTAGCTTTCAGACACCCATTTGGCATTTATTTCAATACCTCTCAAGGTGTCGCATTTAGACACCCATTTCGCATTTCTTTTCAAGACCTCTCGAGGCGTCGCTTTCATACACCCATTTGGCTTTTTTTTTCAAGACCTCTCGAGGCTTCGCATTTAGACACCCGTTTGGCATTTCTTTTCAAGACCTCTCGAGGCGTCGCATTGAGACACCCGCTTGGCATTTTTCTTTGAATTCCTCGTGGTCCAATGCCCGATGTTCCATTTCATTTCCTTGATTTACTACTAACATGATTTATTTATTCTTCCGCGCCGTATTAATATTTATCATGCCAATGCTTTAATTTTCAATGAGCACATGCATATAATTTAATTCATCATGAGCATATGCATTTGGTATATTTTTTGTTCATCATGTTTGCGAGTACATTCAAACGTACTCACTGGCTTGTCCCTGGCTATTGTCTTGGCCAGATTACGATTTAGAGAGGAGCACTACGAAGACACCCCCGCAACCTAGGATTCGAAGATAGCAGCCACGTGACATAGGAGTTATTCAGGTCAGCTGTTTCTGTGGGAATGGAGCCCCACAACGTTGGAGATCCATGAGTCGCTTCTGTCATCCACCACTAGAAATCTTTGTGATATTCATTGGACCTTTATGGTCTTGTACTCAAATTCTTGTAACTTGGAATTCTGTATCAAGGAAGTGTCCATCAGCAACAGTAATCCGGGGCTGGTGATGATATAAGGGTCATTTGCTGGGATTTTATTTCCCGGAAAACCGGCCCTAACAAGCTTTAAGTGACGAATCCAAGCGGCTTGGGCCATTCGACCCAATAGATTCAACGGCTACAAATGAATTCATTTTGGAAGAGGCGAGTAGACCAGGTGAGATGAAGGTAGATTCAAATATTCAAAGAAACATGTACTATAGTAGTAAAGAAAAGGGCTATTGCTTCCAGCGGTACATCACTGAAATTGCTCCCCAAAGTTGCAAAATATTACCCACCAATGCCACCTATAAGTGATAAAAAAATGTTTCACACAGGGGAATCCTCACATGCGCCGGCCCATGCAATAGGAACCTTCTATACTGCACTCTGCGTGGGAGAAGACACAGTGTGCCTCTTTGGGCCAGCCCATGTCCGGGCGCCCTGTTTCTAAATTTCGTTTTCGTTTTCCGTCTTCATTTTTTTCTACGTTAAAATAATTTGGGGCTTCAAAATAGTTCCAAAAATTAAACAATAGAACTTTGAAATAAAATATTTAATAATTAACAAATATTTGTGGATTCGGAAAATGTTTGTGATTTTTAAAAAATGTTCGCATATTCAAAAAATGTTAACAATTTTGAAAACAAATGTTTAGGAAATCAAAAAATGTTCATGATTTTTTTAAGTTCTTGTATTAAAAAATGTTAATGAAATTGAACAAAATTTTGCCAATTCAAAAAATATTCATGAAACTGTGAAATATCCTAAAATTTTAAAAGCTATTCATGACTTACCAAATAGTTAACTGATTCATAAAATATTCGCTTATTCAAAAAATGTTCATTAAATCAGAAAAACGTTCATGAATTCAAAAACTGTTTCACCAATTTCCAAAAAATTGGTCGTCAGTTCTAGAAATGTTCTCCTATTCAAGGAAAATGTTTTAAAAAATGTTCACATTTTTAAAAAAATATTTTGAATAGTATAAAATGTTCAAGAATTCAAATTTTTTTCTGAATTTAGAAAATATTCCAAAAATCTGTAAAAATGTTCATGCTTTCAGATTTGTTCACGAGTTTAAAAAAATATTTCATGGTTTTCAAAAAAAATCACAAATTCATGAAAATGAGAGTGATAATGTATCTCGGTGATGCAGCAAAATATGGTCATGGCCATTGGAGATTATGATTTATTTTTTTCTCCCGTTGCAACGCATGGGCCGTTCGGTAGTAAAACAATAAGGTTAAAATAAGATACCCATTAGAGGTGATATATCTAGGTTAATTTTATTTGCACACCAAATGGCAACAAACAGATTCTCTTTATTTGCTGATAAAGTTTCATGTATGTGCCAGGAAAATCAAGTCTTGCATGGCATGTCAATCCAAGATTACCAACTCCCTATCCATCTACATGGATGCCTTTTAAAAAAATCATCATCAATTTTTCTGGAACCAATCGTTCCAAGTTGTTCTTTTCAGAATTCTTTTCAGCACAACATGACACGTAGCCATGTAGGTAGCAACGTGAATCGATGTTTTTGTTCCAGATAAAAATGAAGTTTATTATTAACAAAATTAGAAGTCTAACATATACCAATCAAAATTGATTCATCATGGGATGGTAAATTGTGAGTTACTAAGTTCACGTGGCTTACTTTTTGTTATGAGACATCATCACCCACCGTATGTGATATACTTAATGTTCAACGCGTGCTGGAATAAACCTCCCATTCAAGTGAGCTACATACAAAGTCAGAAGAATTTCATATTACAGTACTCAGTTATAGCCCAGCAAGAAAGAAATGGAAGAATCAGTTTGAAAACAGAGACCAATGCATGCCAATTGCTACATAGAAACCACAGATTTCTACACTGATTTGCCAAAGAAAAATATATATTTCTGTGGCAACAGGAAGAGAAATTCAGAAAGCTAGAATGTATCAAGAGGCGATTCAATTCCATGCAAAACAGAAGTGGAGAGTAAGTTGAACCTGCAATATCAAAAGCATTCCCAGTAATAGCAATATGTGACCATTCTGAAACTGGAGGTAGCTAAGATCATTTACAAGTTCGAGAAAAAGATCATATATCTTTTGGATCAGCTTTTGAGGATTTCCTCAATGCCTGGTATCGTGTGACACTGTATCGGTTTGGTTGTTTATGCCCTTATCTATAAAGGGGTGAAAGCCTGCTTCGTGATATGGATACAAATATAAGGTTACTAGTTAAGTTTGCTCACATATTTTTTTCAGAGCTTCTAGTGCAGACTACTGGTTGACCGAGTACGTATAGACATTGTTCCACGCATATTACTCTAAATATTATGTTGTGCACAATGGAACACATAAATCTACTAATTTAATGATAACAGATTTAGCCAATTATATTTTGACCATTATCAATCTGCACAACTCATTGCCATAAGTATGAAAATCAGAAAAAAGGCACTCTGATGTCATATTTTCTATAACTAGCAGCTCTATAACTGACTCCCTCACGCGCAAGCCAGCCGACCCGATGCACACGTCTGTAGCACGCGGGCCGTGCTTCCCTAGCGTATCAAGAATAATCCGATAGAGCCCTCATAGGAGTTACCGATATGGCCACTGTTGGGAATTACAGCCACTGCACTTGCAGCAGAGCAATCGTGTTCTCATCCGGCGACTCTAGTGTTCCCTTCGCTCTATGGCAGCAACCTGAACTGCTGTATTGTGTGCCTTGAAAAGCATAGTTGCTCTAATCTATGCCGGACTGGGATGCTGTGAATCGGGTAAATGCAGCAGCAAGAGCTTGATGCTGCTGCTCGGGGCTTTTCAGGGGAACTTGCCATCTCCGTGTTGCTTCAGGCACCTCGCTGCCCATACTTGATAGCCATTTTTCATTTCTTTTCTATAGCCAAATTTTGTTTGTGTTAATAGTACAAAATGTGAGTCTTTTTGTCGTGTAAAGTTCTTGTGTGTTTCTGTCTTCAGAGTGTGTGTTTGTGATATCCAATCTGATCCTTGTATCAGGCGTTCAGTTTCCTAAAGGCGATCCTGAAGTTGGTCAGGTGGGGTTGTGACAAAGCTATTAGCATCAAATAGAAAAGACTGTAATCAGTCTACTGAGCATAATCTACGAACCACATCATGGGTTGGTCACTTTGAGATAGTAGTTTCACATTACAAGTCAGAGAGCAAATTTGTACACTCAAAACTCAGGTCAAGGATAGCCACTCAAGCAAGAACTCAATGATGAAATGCAGATTAATCCCCATATCCATTACATCATTGCACCACAGAAGTAACATTGATGGTGTCCAGTACAAATGGATCAGATCAAGTAGCAGAAACAGAGCAAATGATGTTCCTGAATCGAGATACATAATTGTTCAGTGGCTTTTCTCCATCGCATTACAAATTAGCCTGCAAACAAGTTCGATTCATCCGGGGCTCCTGGAAAATTATGGCCAACTCAAGCATCACAAGGGAAACAACAATCATACCCAACAGATATGCAGAAGATCAACCAGCAAAAATTCAGATTTACGACAGGCTGACAAAGACAAGTATCATTTCCAACAAGATATGCAAATTACTTTGTTCCACGATTCAGTTCGAACTACACAGACAGAGGAAACAGCGAACTGAACAAGTCAGGGTTCCATCAAGCTTTTGGAATCTGCAGGAGGCGACAAAGAACCTAGCCGCCGAAGCCATAAAGGGTGCGGCCCTGGCGCTTGAGCGCGTAGACGACGTCCATGGCGGTGACGGTCTTGCGGCGGGCGTGCTCGGTGTAGGTGACGGCGTCGCGGATGACGTTCTCGAGGAAGATCTTGAGCACGCCGCGGGTCTCCTCGTAGATGAGCCCCGAGATGCGCTTCACGCCGCCCCTCCGCGCCAGGCGCCGGATCGCCGGCTTGGTGATGCCCTGGATGTTGTCGCGCAGCACCTTCCGGTGGCGCTTGGCGCCGCCCTTGCCGAGCCCCTTGCCTCCCTTGCCGCGCCCGGACATGGCTGACGATCCTCTTCGACCTGCGAGCGGATGTAGTGGAATCGGAGGAACGGTGGTTGCTGCTGGTGCTGTGATTTGCGGGGAGGGGCGAAGGGCGTTTTAAAGGGGACGAGAGGTTGGAGCTTGGCGGAGGCGTGTGCCTGCCGTTGGATGCGGATGGAGTGGACGGTCGAGATGGCGATCGGGGGAGGGAGGCCGCGGATCGGCGACGTGGCCGAGAGCTTCGACCGGTGGGTTGGCGGGCTGGGTCAGAGCTGTGGCGGCAGCTCCAAATTTTGGGCCATTTCCATAAACATGCCTCATTTTCATGTAACTAAAATGCAGAGTAATTTTGTGTTCAAAAAAATGCAGAGTAATTCGCTATTCAGGCACTCAAGTGTTGAAATATATTACAAGAATGTTATAAGACATTTTAAACATCAATCGAGGACATTCTTGTTGAGAACCTGAAGTCAACTGATGACAAGTTAACAAAAAAAATATAGTAATATGACTTAGTTCAGAAGTGTTACTATCAATACAAATTGCAATTGTAAAAGACAAAAATGAAGAGTACCAACCAATTTTAAGTTAGAGTTGCTATGCCAATAATTTCAATCAGCGGACATTGTAAAGTACTGAGCACAAAGATGCATTCAGTTAAGCATCCTACAAATCTTTGTTTTATACTATATTTGAATGTAGTGTCTTTCCCCTGGGTGGCTAGGGAAAGCCTTCCTCCCTTCAATCTTCGTTGGCGAGCTCGTGGATCCACCTCCCCTCCGACTGCCGCTCCGGCAGCCGATGGCGGGGAGGGTATTCTTGGTGCCTCGGCTTAGATAGGTAGGGTTTTAGTTCTTGTAAGGGCGACACTCGGAAGGATGGTTGTGCTTCTTCATTGAGTCCGTCTTCCGGGCTCCGATCCTCCTCGAGTCGTTCGTCGTGATGGATTAGACGGAACTTCGGCGTAGATTCCTGCCAACTCCTCGGAGCGGAGAGGTTAGGGTTCCTCTTCATGTGTACGCACGGCGAGATTGGGTGTCAAGTTCTTCAGATCGATTCAAGGTTTCAATGGTGATGAGTGTGGCTCCCGAATGTTGGTCCTTAGGGGCACGTGCATGAAGACTTCCTAGCTATTATCGACAAGGGCAAGTCGGCTCTGTCATGGGAGCGGCAACATCGGTTCGTTCTAGCGGCGGCAATGATCGTTAAGTTGATGTAGAAGCCCTCCGAGATCAATTCCCCCTCCGGCATAGTACCGGATAAGGCCCCCAGATGAGACTGCGAAAGAATAGAGCCTTGCGGCGGCGGAATGATTGTGTTTTGGGTGTCTCTCTAGTTGTTTTGAGATTTATGGAAATGTATAGAAGTGGAATTAGGTCAAAAAGAGGTACATGGGGCCCACAAGCTCAGGTAGCGCCCCTCCTCCAACGGGGCGCGCCATATGAGCTTGTGGCTCTCCCATGCATCTTCTGGCCTCCTTCCGAAGCTTCTAGGGTCCCTTCTGGTCCAAAAAACGCCGTAAAGTTCCATCGTGTTTGGACTTCGTTTGGTACAGTTTTTCTGCGAAACAATAAAATAGGCAAAAACCGAAGCTGGCACTGGGCGCTAAGTTAATAGGTTAGTTTCCAAAAATGATATAAAATTGCATATGAAGTAACTAAAATTGATAATATAATAGCATAAAATAATCAAAAATTATAGATATCTTGAAGACGTATCAGACCTTGAAATTAAAATGTTTGCGAAGAACCTCTAGTATTATATCATGGGGGCATCTCATATACCTAGATATTTTTGCTCTGGCTCTAACGATGTGCCTTTGTATATTTGTAGGTCCACAAAACACATAAATGATAAGATTAAATTGTTACTTTTGCAAGCTTACTTGTGTTGTATCTATTACTTGCTAGTGTGCTTGTTGTCTTTGCATCATATAGGTTGTCCACGTAGTTGCACATCTAGACAACCTATTTCGTTGCAAGGTTTAAATTGTTAAAGAAAAGTCTAAAAATTGTTAGTTGCCTATTCACCCCCCCCCTCTAGTCAACCATATCGATCCTTTCAATTGGTATCAGAGCCTCGTCTCTTTATTAAGGACTTTGTCGTCCGAAGAGTATGGTTAACACCCACGACGGTGCGGAGGAGCACTCCGGTGTGAATCCCATCTCGTCTTCGGCCGAAGGGGGAACCTCGGTCTCACGTGAGGAATTCAATGTGGCTTTAGACACATTGAAAACCTCCATGATGGCCGAGGTTAAAAGCATGTTTTCTGAATTCCTAGACGGACTTAAACTATCTACCTCGCCGATGAAAGTGGGTGATCCCACTAACAAGGTGACGGATGCTACCTCTGACAAGGGGGAAGCTAACAGTGAAAAGAGTCTGTCTACTAGTGGTAGAAATGGCACCGGCATCTTTGCCAATGTGGAACCCCCAGTGTATAGAGGACCGATCCCCTCTACTCACTTGAATCATGCCGGTCCTCCTCCTAAATATGTGAAAAATGAAGATTTTGACTCTTGGGTTTATCGCTTCAAGCGTCACTTAAAACATGTGAACACTAAACTTTGGAGAATCATTGAAGAAGGTTTCTATCCTCATGATCCAAGCAACTTCACCCCTCGAGAAGAAGTGGACAATCAATTCAATGAGAGTGCTCTCTTCATCATCCAAGATGTGATCCTTCCCGAAGATCTCCCTCATCTTCGACCTCATGTCATGGCTAAAGAAGCATGGAAATGTGTTGAGTCTCTCTATCGAGGAAGTGCTAGCATTCAACGCTCCAACTATGAAGTGGTGCAAGATGAAGCCGATGAGTTTGGAATGAAAGAGGATGAAGAACCTCGTGAGCTCTTTCGAAGAGTGACCAAACTCGCGGTCGCACTCCGAGATCATGGGAGCAAGGACACGGATGACAATTGGATCAAGCGCAAGTTCCTCAAGGCCATGATGCCCTACAACAAGGCCATGTCCTCCGTCATTCGCCAAAGACCAGACTTCCACTCCATGACCTCAGGTGAAGTGTTGGATGAGTTTGTTGCAATGAGCATCTTGTACAAGACCGCCGACAATGCGGTGCTCCGTTCTCAAAGGGCAAAGAAGCCCAATCTTGCCTTGAAGGCCAAGGTTAGTGTGGAAGAAGAAGAAGAAGAGTAAGATGAGGAGAGCAACCCCGAGGACATGAAGTATGATTATCATGAGCACATGGCTCTTGCCTCAAGACAATTTTGGAGTAAGAAGAATACAAGACCCAACTTCAACAAGAACAACTCAAGTGGCCTCAAGGGCAAGCAACGAGTTAGAACTTGTTTCAACTGTGGCAATGTGAGCCATTTCATTGCGGATTGTCCTTACGAGAAGCGGGAAGACAATGGTGGCAAGTTCATCCGAAAAGACAAAGCCAAGTCCTTCCCCAACAAGAACAACTTCACCAAGAAGACTCCTACTCGCGGGTTGGTGGTTCAAGAAGAATACCGTGAGGATGACGATGATGATGAAGATGGTGAAACAATGGCCATGGCATCCGTTTCCATTGTCACAACTCCCCGGGTGTCTCTCTTCGATGCACCTAACGAGAACATCACCGCCAAGTGCCTCATGGCTAAGGCCACCAACAAGGTAACCCCCAATATCAAAACCACCATTATTCATAATCCTCCTTCAACAGATGACATTGATAATGGTAAAGAGGTCTAATGAGGAGGTTAATGAATTTGAGTCCTTCATGAGTAAGCTCAAGGGCAAATCCAAGAAGCACTTCGTTGCTCTCTTGGAACAACTTGGTGAAGCCAATGACATGATAGAGGCTCACGAAGAAACCATCTCTAAGATGGAAGGTCATAGTCGTGATTACGCCAATGAGATATCGGATCAATCTAATGATCTTGTGAAAGAGCGTGGGCATCGTTTGGCTCTTGAGGAGTCACACAACGATGACCATGCCAAATTAAAGAAAGATCTTGATCATGTTCTTGTTGTGTCTCGTGTTCTAACTTCCGAGAAGGCTAAACTTGGGGTTGATCATGCTAGACTCAAGGAGGAGTTTGATGTACTTGACAAGGCCCATAAGGTCTTGAAAGGTGCTCATGCAAACCTCAAGGAGTCTCATGCTCAACTCCAAGTTAAGCTTACCAAGGAAAAGGCCACATTTCCTCACATGGTCTTAATTGATAATGCAAATGCTACTAACCCATGTTGTGAGCATGTGAATCTTGTGGAGGAGAATGCCAAGTTGAAGGAACAACTCGAGAAAGGTCTTGTGTCATGCATACAAGGCGAGAAGAACCTAAATGACCTTTTGAGCAATCAAAAGGAAGTTGTGGGCAAGGAGGGAGTTGGGTTCACGCCCAAGTCCAAGAACAAGAAGAAGAACAAGGAGAAGAATAACAAGACCAATCGACCTCCCCCGCTCAAACAAACCTTTGTGAAGGAGGGATAGGGTGCTCCTAAGGAGAAGAATAACAATGTGAAGAGTGGTGATGCCAAAGAGCGCAAGGCCATCTGTCCCAACAAAGCCGGCGACTTTAACCCCTCTTATGTGTTGTGTCGTGCTAGTGATGGGCATGTTTATGCTAAATTTGTTGGTTCTTCTTATGAGTACATTGAATGGTCTATTTGGGTTCCCAAGACCCTTGTTACTAACATCAAAGGACCCATTACTCAATGGGTACCTAAAACCAAGCATTGATATCTTGTAGGTGTTTGCTTCCGGTGGGGGATCATGGTTGCTCGATAGTGGAGCAACAAATCATATGACCGGGAGCAAGGACTTGGTGGTGGACGTGCACAAGATCCCATCTATGCCCACCAATGTCGAATGGGGTGATGCCTCACATTCTAAGGTATTGGGTCTTGGCAAGGTTGTCATTTCTCATGATCTAACGATCGAGAAAGTCATGCTTGTTGAGTCCCTTGCGTTCAATTTACTTTCCGTTTGTCAACTCGCACTCATGGGCTTTGCCACCTTCTTTGATATTGATACCGTGGCCCTCTTGTGGAGCAAGACTCTTAAAGTACCCTTTGTTGGGCATGTCGAGAACGGTCTCTATGTGATTAACTCTTCAGAGCAACCCACTAAGCCCGCGACATGCCTAATGGCTAAAGTTGATGTGGGATGGCTTTGGCATCGTCGTTTAGCCCACGTCAATATGAGATCTTTGCAAAGTCTTCTCAAGGGGGACCATGTTCATGGACTAACGAATGTTAGTTTTGCCAAAGATCGTGTTTGCAGTGCTTGTATCGAAGGAAAGCTTCATGAGACGCTCACCCTCCCACGACTATCATCTACTCGAAGAGACCCTTGGAGCTCCTGCACATGGACCTCTTCAGGCCTCCATCCTTTGATAGTCTTGGGGGTAGAAAGTATTGCTTGGTGATTGTGGATGATTATTCAAGATACACTTGGGTATACTTCTTCAAGAGGAAGAGTGAGACTCAACAAACCGTCATCGACTTTGCAAATGAAGCTCAACATCAACATAATTCAAAGATCCTGACAATAAGAAGTGACAACGGCACCGAGTTCAAGAACTACACCTTGGATGAGTTTCTTAGTGATGAAGGGATCAAGCATCAATATTCTGCACCATATACCCCTCAACAAAATGGTGTTGCAAAGAGGAAGAACCGGACGTTGATGGATGCGGCAAGGACCATGATGGCGGAGTTCAAGTCTCCATACAACTTTTGGGCTGAAGCCATCAACACTGCATATCATGCATCCAATCGGCTCTGTCTCCGCAAAGGCTTGAACAAGACTCCGTATGAGATACTCACCGGGAACAAGCCCAATCTCAAGTACTTCCAGGTGTTCGGGTGTAAGTGTTTCATTCTCAAGAAAGGTGTTTGTTTGTCTAAATTCGAGGCTAGAGCTCATGAGGGCATATTTGTTGGTTATGCTACAAACTCTCATGCTTACCGTGTTCTCAACAAGTCCAACAGACTCATTGAGGAGACGTGTAACATAGAGTTTGACGAAAATAACGGCTCCCAAGTGGAGCAAAGTGGTACTTGTGATGTAGGTGATGAAATTCCTCCCCAAGCCATAAGAAGAATGGGTATTGGTCATATCCTACCCATCGAGGAACCCCTTGTGGCCGAAGGAGAAGGACAATGCTCCACTTCAGTGGAGCCTTCACCTACTCAAGACCCACACGCTTCCGAAGAACAAAGTGAAGGCCCTCAACCTATGGAACAAGACCAAGGGCAAGATCAATCTCAAGATGGTGGTGAACCTCCACATGATGCCCAAGGTCAAGTTCTCCCCCTCGAGCAAGTTCAAGATCATGAGCAAGCTCAAGATCAAGAACAAGCTCATGACGATGCTCAAGATGATCAAGTGAACCCTCCTCCTTCGACATCCGAGGAGGAATTGGAGCGTCGTTCCGCAAAGATTGCTTCCAAACTCACCACCAAAGGCCATCTCATGGAGAATGTGGTTGGAAGCCTAAGAAAGGGGGTAAGCACTCGTAGACAATTAGCAAACTATTGTGAACATCATGCATTTGTCTCTTGTGTTAAACCCCATAAGGTCTATGAGGCGCTCGAAGACTCGGATTGGCTCAATGCCATGCATCAAGAACTCAACAACTTCGAGTGCAACAAGGTGTGGAGGTTGGTGCCAAGGCCTTCCGGGAACCATAACATCATTGGAACCAAGTGGATCTTCAAGAACAAGCAAGATGCTCATGGGAACATCATTCGCAACAAGGCAAGATTGGTAGCACAAGGCTACTACCAAGTCGAGGGTATCGACTACGGTGAAACCTTTGCTCCCGTTGCTCGCCTTGAATCCATTCGTTTGTTGATTGCTTATGCTTCCCATCACAACTTTAAGTTGCAACAAATGGATGTGAAAAGTGCTTTTCTTAATGGTCCTATTAATGAGTTGGTCTATGTCAAGAAGCGGGTTCGAGGATCCCTTCTTTCCGGATCATGTATATCAACTCGATAAGGCACTCTATGGCCTTAAACAAGCCCCACGTGCGTGGTATGACCACCTTACCGAGTTGTTACAAGATCGTGGATTTGAAGTAGGGCTAATCGATCCCACTCTTTTTACTAAGAAGGTCAAAGGGGAGTTGTTCGTATGCCAACTATATGTTGATGACATTATCTTTGGTTCCCCTAACAAAGCTTTCAATGAAGAATTTGCCGCTCTCATGACCTCTAAGTTCAAGATGTCTTCAATGGGAGAGTTGAAGTTCTTCCTTGGTTTTGATATCAAACAAAGAAGAGAAGGTACCTTCATCAACCAAGCCAAATACACTCAAGACATGCTCAAGAGATTCAAGCTAAGTGATGTCAAGCCGGCCTCTACTCCAATGCCCACCAAGTGCCAACTTGACATTGATCCCAATGGTAAAGAGGTGGATCAAAAGGTATATCGCTCCATGATTGGCTCCTTGCTTTACCTTTGTGCATCTAGACCGGATATCATGTTGAGTGTGGGGATGTGTGCACGGTTTCAAGCCACACCGAAGGAAAGTCACTATGTGGCGGTCAAGCGAATCTTTCGATATTTAGCTCATACCCCAAACTTTGGCTTATGGTACCCAAGAGGGGCAAACTTCAAGCTTGAAGGATTTACGGATTCCGATTGGGCGGGAGACAAAGTGGATAGGAAGTCCACTTCCAGAGGGTGCCAGTTTCTTGGGTGCTCTTTGGTGAGTTGGTCTTCCAAAAAAGCAAAGTTGTGTATCTCTCTCGTCCACCGAAGCTGAATATGTGGCAGCCGGTAGTTGTTGTGCACAACTTTTATGGATGAGGCAAACTTTAAAGGAATACGGTGTCATTTGTGACAAAGTGCCTCTTTGGTGTGACAACAAAAGTGCCATCAAGATTTCTCTCAACCCGGTGCAACACTTCAAGACGAAGCATATTGAGATTCGGTATCATTTCATCTGGGATCACATTAGGTGAGGAGAGATCGAGCTCAAGTATGTCAACACTCATGATAACCTTGCAGATATTTTCACAAAGCCCTTGGATGAAGCAAGATTTCACGAGTTAAGGCATGAGCTAAATATCATTGATTCGAGCAATGTGACTTGAACCCTTGCACACCCACCCCACTCAACTTGGTGTCTAGCTTAGATGTAGGCATGGACATAGGGGGAGTGTTGTTCTCTCAATGAACTCTCCCTCCCCCCATTATGCATAAAACGATCAACTCTTTCACATTAGCCATTTTTTTGATGGTACTTGTGCTTCAAAGACGAGTTTTGGTCATGGGCCCAAGGATAATTCTTCGCGGTGCCATACCAATTGACTCAAACATAGGTGGCTCCAGCCACCGCCCTCTCCTGAGAGAGGCCAGAGCTCGCTCTGTTTCGTGTGGTTGTTTTTGTTTGAGTGGTTTCTAGTCCGTTGTGTGTGTGTGTGTGTGTTGCCTTGTTGGTCTTCTCTTTCTCTTGGCCTTGCTTTCGTTTTTTTGGAGCATTAGCCGTTGGTCTAGAAGCTGTGTGGTTGCTGAAGCGGTACTACCGCTGGTGGCGAGCGGTACTACCGCTCCTAGCGGTACTACCACCCTCCAGCGCGGTACTACCACTATGAGGCGCGGGCAGGGGGTTATATCGGGGGCAGGGGGAGTTTCTTCTCC
The DNA here is from genome assembly GCF_002162155.2 of Triticum dicoccoides. Taxonomy (NCBI): domain Eukaryota; kingdom Viridiplantae; phylum Streptophyta; class Magnoliopsida; order Poales; family Poaceae; genus Triticum; species Triticum dicoccoides. The sequence goes on from NC_041381.1 coordinate 627,833,336, forward strand.
CCCATACCCATTCGCTCGCCCCCTCGCTCTGTTCCTCTCTCTTCAGCAACCGGCGCCGCGGGAGGGCTCCGGTGGATCTCCCTCTCCGGGGCGCTCCTCTCCATTTCCTTCGGTGGAGTCGATCCCCACCTTGTCCTCTTGCCATGGATGCCGGTATTGCCCCCGTTCCCTATTTCCTTTTGTCTAGATTTCCAATCTAGCTTCTTAGGGGCAATAGCAGTTGCATCTCTAGATTTTTGGCCAGATCTAGGCTTGAGTAGGATGGAGAATGCTTCTAGACAGTTTGGATTAGTGTTTGGTTGGAGTATTTTTGAATTTGGCAGGACGGTAGTACCGGATCTGACCACGGAAGTAGGAAACTGTTGTTTCCCCGCCTCGAGCGGTACTACCGCTCTCTCCAGAGCGGTACTACCGCTTGGAGCGGTACTGCTGCTGAAGGGTCACGGTACTACCGCCCCTCTACCAGTTTCCGTCATACTCCTACCTCTCAATGATCCTTTTGCTCATGTTTTGTGGCTTACGCTCGTTCTTTCTGGTTGTTTGCGTGTTTTTATGTGTGGTTCCAGGTGATGAGGTTCCTGAGCATCAGGTTCGTCGTGTCAACCCCGGTCGTGCCTCGTCCAAGTGCTACCGCACCACTGAGCCTGCCGGAGGATCTTCTAGTGCTCCACCTCCACCTCAACTCCAGAAGAAGCCTGGGGTCAAGCCAAAGCCAGGCAAAACCGTGCCAGAAATGCCGCCCAAGGAGTTCTGGGCAAGGCGTCGCTGCAACCCGTATGAGGCAGACCAAGATCCCACTTTGGTCAACCGTCCGTTCTGGAACAGGTTCCAGTTTGCCATCTACTTTGATGTTCTCAAAGCCAAGAAGAACCTCTATGTCAACGTGCACTCCATCGACACCGACCATATGGAGAAAGATCCTGAATACTTTGGTGAAGCTCTTTAGATGTGCACTCAACTGAACATTCTTAGGATCATGCAATTCAACAAGGATTATGATGCTGATATTGTGGCCCAATTCTATGCCACGGTTCACCTTGGGACTGATGAGGACAGGACACTGACTTGGATGACTAATGGCAAGTTGCTTTCCGTCAAGTGGAAAGCTTTCATGGATTTGATTGGGGTGCAAGATCTAGGTCTTGAGTCTTCTGTCGGCTTTCGCCCCCACCGCCGCACCAACGCCACTCACAAGCAAGCTCTGTGGCCCTACTGCACTCTGAGGATCAATCCTGAGACGAAGAAGGAAACCTATGAGCTGCCTGCCTATCTGGATACCCTTCACCGTATCTTCAGAGAGACTCTTTTCCCTCGTATCGGGAATCTGGACCAGGTTCACTCTTATCTCGTGGACATGCTTCTCTTCTGTCAGCGTGAGAAGGGACAGAACACCGGAGAGTCCCTGGATATCTCTCATGTGATGTGGTCTAAGCTGTTATCTGCTATCTCTGAGCGCAAGTGCCCGATTTATGGTCCGTTCATCATGCTGCTGATTGAGAAGGCCTGGGATCGTGTCTATCCCCAGATGTTGCTGAAGACTGGAGACTTGGTCTCTCACGACATCAAGCGTCTGCGGAAGAAGGATTCCTGGGGCACTCAGGCCCCTAGGACTGGAGTTCCGTCATCTGCTACTGCCATGGAGACCGAGGATGAGACTGGGGCTGAGGCTGAGGATGATGATGATGACTACGTGCCCTCTGAGGCAGAGCCCTCATGGGCAAAGAAGCTCAAGCTCAAGATGAAGAAGCTGTTCTGCATGGAGTCTCACGGTCAGTACATGACTCATGTGGCTGAGAAGAAGGCCCGAGGTTGCCACAAGGAGCTCATGCAACAGATGGGTGCTACTGTGATCAGTGGATCTGAGGATCAGCTTACTGAGGAGGAGGAGTGGATTCAGCAGCACTGCCCGTGGACCGATTCTGATGCCGAGCACTTCCAGACCGACGACGATGGCGCAGATGATCCCACTGACCTCTGATGTGTGTGTCCCTCGTTTGCTCTCACCTGGAGCCGTAGCAGCACTCCCTCTCCTTTTTGGTGTCTCGATGCCAAAGGGGGAGAGAGTTTAGGGATTTGTGCTTTGTGTCCTCCGTCTTCTGTGTTTGTGTTTTCCTCGCTTTTGCTTTGTTTGGTTTGTGTCAGTGAGACCTAAGCTCGAGTCATATGGTGTGAGACATATGCTACCTTATCTTTCCAGTATCATTATCTATGTCACTATCTAGCTTATGAGTTGCATGCTTATCCTGTTAAGTTATCTTTGCTACTCTCTTTTACCCCACTTAGGTGGTTGGTCTCTAAAATGTAGGGGGAGCGTTGATCCTAGTATGTGTGCCGTGCAGTCCAAAGCACTTATCTAGATAGCACACATCTAGGGGGAGCACATCTACATTTTAGGACGTTGGGGTTTTTGCGCTTGATCTATATCTCTCATATTGTGCAAATCCCGTATTATCATCAATCCACCAAAAAGGGGAGATTGTAAGGGCATATTTATCCCCAAGATGTTTTGGTGATTGATGACAATGCTTGTGCGGACTAATCGTGTGTGTTAAGTTCTTTCAGAGATTCATCCTTTGGCACGAGACGATTATCTCCCCTCGGTGTGTTATTCAAGACGGTGTAGCTCCTTCGTTTCGTTGTTGGTGGACTAGTTTCGTAGGAGTCACCGTACTATCAAGAGGGGATCCGCTTTGGTAAGACTAGAGTGGAATCAACACGTACACATCCATATCACACCCATCGTTTTCCTTCCGCTTCTTTGGAGCTGCCTTTTTCCCCTAAGTTTGCTTTGTTCTGCCCTAGCGGCAGTACCGCGATCCACAACGGTAGTACTGCTGAAGCACCCCAGCGGTAGTACCGCCGAAGCACCCCAGCGGTAGTACCGCTCCCAGAGCGGTAGTACCGCTCCAAGCGGTAGTACCGCTTGTGGTCTTCGGCCGTAGTACCGCAGTGCTTCCGGGCTTCTGCCGCCTCGATTCGAGAACGAAGTTTTTCGTGTCGGCTTTTGTGGTACTAAGGGCGGTAGTAGTGGCGGTAGTACCGCTCCAAGCGGTAGTACCGCGCCTACCCCCACGGTAGTATCGCCCTGGGGTCAGGGCCCTGTCAGCGCGGCAATACCGCTGGGTATGAGCGGTAGTACCGCCCTAAGCGGTAGTACCGCCCTTCCCTAGCGGTAGTACCACTCTGTGCGGGGCTGCTCAGTGGAATAACGGTTGGATTGATCCCCCCACTATATAAAGGGGTCTTCTTCCCCAAAGTTGACCTACCTCTTTCCCCCAAAGCTCCATTGTTGCTCCAAGCTCCATTTTCGCCCGATCTCTCTCCCTAGCCAATCAAACTCGTTGATTTGCTCGGGATTGGTTGAGAAGGCCCAGATATACACTTCCACCAAGAGAAATTTTATTCCCCCCACTTATCCCTAGCGGATCTTGTTACTCTTGGGTGTTGAGCACCCTAAACGGTTGAGGTCACCTCGAAGCCATACTCCATTGTGGTGAAGCTTCGTGGTGTTGTTGGGAGCCTCCAAGTGTTGTGGAGATAGCCCCAATCTTGTTTGTAAAGGTCCGGTTGCCGCCTTCAAGGGCTCCAATAGTGGAATCACGGCATCTCGCATTGTGTGAGGGCGTGAGGAGATTACGGTGGCCCTAGTGGCTTCTTGGGGAGCATTGTGCCTCCACATCGCTCTAACGGAGACGTACTTCCCCTTAAAAGGAAGGAACTTCGGTAACACATCCTCGTCTCCACCGGCTCCACTCTTGGTTATCTTGTGCCTTTACTTTTGCAAGCTTACTTGTGTTGTATCTATTACTTGCTAGTGTGCTTGTTGTCTTTGCATCATATAGATTGTCCATGTAGTTGCACATCTAGACAACCTATTTCGTTGCAAGGTTTAAATTGTTAAAGAAAAGTCTAAAAATTGTTAGTTGCATATTCACCCCCCCCTAGTCAACCATATCGATCCTTTCACTCCTCCACCCAAGGGTGATCCCGTGTTTGAGCTTAAAAAATTACCTGGTACTTTGAAATATGCTTATCTTGATGAAAAGAAGATATATCCTGTTATTATTAGTGCTAACCTTTCAGAGCATGAAGAAAAATAAATTATTGAAAACTCTGAAGAAGCACCATGCCGCTATTGGATATACTCTTGATGATCTTAAGGGCATTAGTCCCACTCTATGCCAGCACAAAATAAAATTGGAGAAAGATGCTAAACTAGTTGATCATCAACGACGGTTAAATCCCAAGATGGAAGAAGTGGTAATAAATGAGATACTGAAGCTTCTGGAGGAAGGTATAATTTATCCTATTGCTGATAGTCAGTGGGTAAGTCTCGTTCATTGTGTCCCTAAGAAGGGAGGTATTAATGTTGTTCCTAATGATAAATAAATTGATACCACAAAGAATTGTTACAGGTTATAGAATGGTAATTGATTTCCGGAAATTAAATAAAGCTACTAGAAAAGATCATTACCCTGTGCCTTTATTGATCAAATGCTAGAAAGACTATCCAAACATGCACATTTTTGCTTCCTAGATGGTTATTCTGGTTTCTCTCAAATACCTGTGTCAAAAGAGGATCAGGAAAATACCACCTTTACTTGTCCTTTCGGTACCTTTGCTTATAGACATATACCTTTTGGTTTATGCAATGCACCTGCTACCTTTCAAAGATGTATGACTGCTATATTCTCTGACTTTTGTGAAAAGATTGTTGAGGTTTTCATGGATGATTTCTCTGTTTATGGAACTTCTTTTGATGATTGCTTAAGCAACCTTGATCGAGTTATGCAGAGATGTGAAGAAACTAATCTTGTCTTGAATTGGGAGAACTGCCACTTTATGGTTAATGAAGGTATTGTCTTGGGGCATAAAATTTCTGAAAGAGGTATTGAAGTTGATAAAGCTAAAGTAGATGTTATTGGAAAGATGTCGTGTCCTAAAGATATCAAAGATATAAGAAGTTTCCTTGGTCATGCTGGTTTCTATAGGAGATTTATTAAAGACTTCTCTAAAATTTCTAGGCCTCTCACTAATCTCTTGCAAAAAGATGTTCCTTTTGTTTTTGATGATGATTGTGTAGAAGAATTTGAAATACTTAAGAAAGCCTTGATTTCTGCACCTATTGTTCAGCCACCTAATTGGAATTTGCCCTTTGAAGTTATGTGTGATGCTAGTGATTATGCTGTTGGTGTTGTACTAGGACAAAGAGTTGATAAGAAATTAAATGTTATCCAGTATGCTAGTAAAACTATAGACAGTGCCCAGAGAAATTATGCTAGTACTGAAAAAGAATTTTTAGCAATTGTATTTGCTTGTGATAAGTTCAGACCTTATATTGTTGATTCCAAAGTAACTTTTCACACTAATCATGCTGCTATTAAATATCTTATGGAAAATAAAGATGCTAAACCTAGACTTATTAGATGGGTTCTCTTGCTACAAGAGTTTGATTTGCACATTATTGATATAAAGGGAGCTGAGAACCCCGTTGCAGACAACTTGTCTAGGTTGGAAAATGTTCTTGATGACCCACTACCTATTGATGATAGCTTTCCTGATGAACAATTAGCTATCATAAATGCTTCTCCTACTGCTCCATGGTATGTTGATTATGCTAATTACATTGTTGCTAAATTTATACCACCTCGTTTCACATACCAGCAAAATAAAAAGTTTTTCTACGATTTAAGAAATTACTTTTGGGATGACCCACACCTTTATAAAGAAGGAGTAGATGGTGTTATTAGACGTTGTGTACCTACACATGAACAGGAACAGATCCTACGCAAGTGTCACTCCGAGGCTTACGGAGGACACCACGCTAGAGATAGAATTGCACATAAGGTATTGCAATCTGGTTTTTATTGGCCTACTCTCTTCAAAGATGCTCGTAAGTTTGTCTTGTCTTGTGATGAATGCCAGAGAATTGGTAATATTAGTACACGTTAGGAATTTTCATTATATAAAGTCGTCTATGTTGTCACTTTCATATACTAATGGGAATTTTCATTATAGAACTTGGCTTGTATATTCCAATGACGGGCTTCCTCAAAATGCCCTAGGTCTTTGTGAGCAAGCGAGTTGGGTGCACACCCACTTAGTTTCTTTTTGATTTTTCATACACTTATAGCTCTAGTGCATCCGTTGCATGGCAATCCCTACTCACTCACATTGATATATATTGATGGGCATCTCCATAGCCCATTGATACGCCTAGTTGATGTGAGACTATCTTCTCCTTTTTGTGTTCTCCACAACCACCATTCTATTCCACGTATAGTGCTATGTCCATGGCTCACGCTCATGTATTGCGTGAAAGTTGAAAAGGTTTGAGAATACTAAAGTATGAAACAATTGCTTGGCTGAAACCGGGGTTGTGCATGATTTAAATAATTTGTGTGATGAAGATAGAGCATAGCCAGACTATATGATTTTGTAGGGATAGCTTTCTTTGGCCATGTTATTTTGAGAAGACATGATTGCTTTGTTAGTATGCTTGAAGTATCATTGTTTTTATGTCAATATTAAACTTTTGTTTTGAATTTTATGGATCTGAATATTCTTGCCACAATAGAGAGGATTACATTGATAAATATGTTAGGTCGCATTCCACATCAAAAATTCTGTTTTTATCATTAACCTACTCGAGGACGAGCAAGAATTAAGCTTGGGGATGCTGATACGTCTCCAACGTATCTATAATTTTTTATGTATTCATGTCATGTTAATAATATTTTTACATGCTTTTGGTATGATTTGGTTAGAACTAACCTGGACTAACGCTGTTTTTAGAAGAACTACCGTGTTGTTGTTTTTGTGCAGAAATAAAAGTTCTCGGAATGCGCTGAAAATCAACGGAGATTTTTTTGGAAAATATAAAAAATACTGGAACAAAAAGTTATCGGAGAGGAGTCTCGTGGGGCCCATGAGGGTGGAGGGCGCGCCCACCCCCCTGGGGCGCACCCCCGTGCCTCGTGGCTCCCCGTGGGTCCTCCTGACTTGTTCTCGACGCCAAACCCTCCTATAAATACAGAACCCCCGAAACATAACCTAGATCAGGAGTTCCGCCGCTGCAAGCCTCTGTAGCAACCAAAAACCTCTCGAGAGCCCGTTCCGGCACTCTGCCGGAGGGGGAACCCATCACCGGCGGCCATCTTCATCATCCCAGCGCTCTCCATGATGAGGAGGGAGTAGTTCACCCTCGGGGCTGAGGGTATGTACCAGTAGCTATGTGTTTGATCTCTCTTTCTCGTGTTCTTGATTTTGCACGATCTTGATGTACCGCGAGCTTTGCTATTATAGTTGGATCTTATGATGTTTCTCCCCCTCTACTCTCTTGTAATGGATTGAGTTTTCCCTTTGAAGTTATCTTATCGTATTGAGTCTTTAAGGATTTGAGAACACTTGATGTATGTATTGCATGTGTTATCTGTGGTGACAATGGGATATCACGTGACTACTTGATGTATGTTTTGGTGATCAACTTGTGGGTTCAGTGACCTTATGAACTTATGCATAGGGGTTGGCACATGTTTTCATCTTGACTCTCCGGTAGAAACTTTGGGGCACTCTTTGAAGTTCTTTGTGTTGGTTTGAATAGATGAATCTGAGGTTATGTGATGCATATCATATAATCATACCCGCGGATACTTGTGGTGACATTGGAGTATCTAGGTGACATTAGTGTTTTGGTTGATGTGTGTCTTAAGGTGTTATTTTACTATGAACTTTAGGGTTGTTTGTGACACTTATAGGAATAGTCCAATGGATTGATCGGAAAGAATAACTTTGAGGTGGTTTCGTACCTTACAATAATCTCTTCGTTTGTTCTCTGCTATTAGTGACTTTGGAGTGACTCTTCGTTGCATGTTGAGGGATTGTTATATGATCTAATTATGTTATTATTGTTGAGAGAACTTGCACTAGTGAAAGTATGAACCCTAGGCCTTGTTTCCTACCATTGCAATAAAGTTTACGCTCACTTTTATCGCTTGCTACCTTGTTGTCTTTATAACTTCAGATTACAAAAACCTATATCTACCATCCATATTGCACTTGTATCACCATCTCTTCGCCGAACTAGTGCACCTATACAATTTACCATTGTATTGGGTGTGTTGGGGACACAAGAGACTCTTTTTTATTTGGTTGCAGGGTTGTTTGAGGGAGACCATCTTCATCCTACGCCTCCCACGGATTGATAAACCTTAGGTCATCCACTTGAGAGAAATTTGCTACTGTCCTACAAACCTCTGCACTTGGAGGCCCAACAATTTCTACAAGAAGAAGGTTGCGTAGTAGACATCAAGCTCCTTTCTGGCGCCGTTGCCGGGGAGGCTAGGTAAGCGGCACTTACACCCCGTCAACTAAGCTCTTTTCTGGCGCTGTTGCCGGGGAGGTTAGTGCTTGAAGGTATATCTTTAGATCTTGCAATCGAATCTTTTAGTTTCTTGTTTCATCACTAGTTTAGTTTATAAAAGAAAACTACAAAAAATGGAATTGAGAGTGCCTCATATGCTTCATCTTTTTAATGTCTTTCGTGAAAATAAGGATTCAGATAATTGTGCTGAAGTGCTAGAAAAAGAATGCATTAAAATGTTTGGCACTAAATCTTTGAATGATGAGCATGATTGCAACGTCGTTAGTATGAACTCTTTGAATATCCATAGTACTAGTGATGATTGCACTAGTCATGATGAAAATGTCTCTTATAAGCATGTCAACTTTTATGGAGTGCATAGAGTTTGCAAGTACACACCAAATAGGGAAGATAGATTTTGCAAGAGGCATAAGTATTTAGAAACTAAATGGTTGCAAGAGAGGCTAGATATTTGTGCTGAAAATTTAAAATTTCTTTGCCATCCTTCTGAACTTTGCAATGAACGTGATCATTTAAATCCCAATGCAAATTGTTTCATGATCGAATCGTGTCCAAAAATTGTGATGACTTGATTTCTCTTGCGCATCATAATGAACTTAGCTTGCTTATGGGTTATGAAGAAATGAAACGTATAACTAAGGATCTTCCAGAATTTGTCCTTGATAAAGTTCTTGATTTTGATCTAGAGGAAATTTATATGTATTGTGCAGTGAATTGCATTGAAAATCCTTACATTGCCAATTACATAAAGACAAGAAAACAAATAGAAGATGAAGAGAATACTAATGAAAGGGAAGATATTTCCTAATATCCTCCTATTCTTTCTTATGATGAATCAGGTAACGAGGAGGAGCCTTCTATTCAACCAATCTCATTAATAAGGAGCTCCAAAAAGAGGATTAAACCCATACATGATGCGAAGAAGAAAAAGAAAATATGGAGAAGAAAAGGTAAAAAGGTATCCCTCCCAAATGATGTTGCTCCTACTACTCATTATGATGATAATAGTTGCTATACTATTGGTGTTATCCATACTATTAATGATGAGAGTTATTATGCTTATGATATGAAAAGGCCCAAGCTTGGGGATACTATGTTTGATGAGAATGACACGTTTGAGAATTTATTTGCTGCAATTAATGTTTGTCCCAAGCTTGGGGATGCTATGCTTATTGAGGATGATATTTTTAACCTCCCAAGTTTTGATTTCCAAATTTGTTATGATGATAGCATGCCTCCTACTTATGATGATTATATTGATGAAAGTGGGTTTGGAAGAGTGTCAACTTTAGGAAGTAATGATCCCACTATTTTGGAGGATGTTGAATCTTATTGTGATAATTATGAAAGTGGATCTATATAGGTCATGACTTTATTTAGTAACGATTCCACTATCTTGGAAGAGGTTTCAATTTATTATGATAAGAACAAAGTTGCTACTTATGATGATTATTGCGATGATACTTATGCTATAAAAAGTAGTGATGATTATATTTATAGAACTTGTCATGATTATGATTACCCTTTTTCTGAACATTACTCTTTTAATGTGGAGACAATTTATAGTATTCGAGTTTCTTATGATACTCCCACTATTCTGAATGAGAAGAATTTTGCTTATGTGGAGAGTAATAAAACTTATATGCTTGGGGACCATGAAAAGAATGCTTTATGTGATGGATATTGTTGAATTCATTCATGATGCTACTGAAAATTATTATTAGGTAGGAGTATATGCTTGTAGGAATTGCAATAATATCAAGTTTCCTCTCTATGTGTTGAAAATCTTGAAGCTATGCTTGTTTTGCTTTCCTATGCTAGTTGATTATTGTTCTCATAAGTTGTTTGCTCACAAAATACCTATGCATAGGAAATGGGTTAGACTTAAATGTGCTAGTCATATGCTTCATGATGCTCCCTTTATGTTTCGATTCTTATCTTTTATGTGAGCATCGTTGTCATCATCATGCCTAGCTAAAAAGGCATTAAAGAAAAGCGCTTGTTGGGAGACAACCCAATACTTACCCCTACTATTTTTGTGTGTTCACATGATTATGATACTGTAGTAATCATGTTTATATATTTTGTTTCAATAAAGTGCCAAGTAGAACCTTTGGGAAGACTTGGGTGAAAGTTAATGCGATCTTGCTGTAAAAAACAGAAACTTTGCGCTCACAAGAATAATTGTCATTTTTAACAGAAGAGTGCTTTTAAGTTGATTCTTTCCGAAGAAGATTAATAGACAAATTCCTCACGTCCAAAAAATTATTTCAGAATTTTTGGAGTTACAGAAGTATTCGTGAGTTACAGATTACTATAGACTGTTCTGTTTTTGAGAGATTCTGTTTTCTATGTGTTGTTTGCTTATTTTGATGAATCTATGAGTAGTATCAGAGGGTATGAACCATAGAGAAGTTGGAATACAGTAGGTATTACACCAATATAAATAAATAATGAGTTCACAACAGTATCTAAGTGGTGATTTATTTGTTATACTAATGGAGCTTACGAGTTTTCTGTTGAGTTTTCTGTTGTGAAGTTTTCAACTTTTGGGTAAAGATTCGATGGACTATGGAATAAGGAGTGGCAAGAGCCTAAGCTTGGGGATGCCCAAGGCACCCTGTCGGTGTCAAAACCGGTGGATCTCGGGTAGGGGGTCCCGAACTGTGCGTCTAGGCAGATGGTAACAGGAGACAAGGGACACGATGTTTTTACCCAGGTTCGGGCCCTCTCGATGGAGGTAAAACCCTACTCCTGCTTGATTAATATTGATGATATGGGTAGTACAAGAGTAGATCTACCACGAGATCAGAGAGGCTAAACCCTAGAAGCTAGCCTATGGTATGATTGTTGTTTTTCCTATGGACTAAAACTCTCCGGTTTATATAGACACCGGAGAGGGCTAGGGTTAGACATAGTCGGTTACAATGGGAGGATATCTACATATCGTATCGCCAAGCTTGCCTTCCACGCCAAGGAAAGTCCCATACGGACACGGGACGAAGTCTTCAATCTTGTATCTTCATAGTCCGGGAGTCCGGCCAAAGGTCATAGTCCGGCCATCCGGACACCCCCCCTAATCCAGGACTCCCTCAGTAGCCCCTGAACCAGGCTTCAATGACAACGAGTCCGGCGCGCAAATTGTCTTCGGCATTCCAAGGCGGGTTCCCCCTCCAAATACTTCATAGAAGATGTTGAACACAAGGATAGTGTCCGACTCTGCAAAATAATTTCCACATACCATCGTAGAGAGAATAATATTCGTGCAAATCTAATCTGCTGACGTATTCCGTAGCGTGACATCATGTCATAGCCAAACCTTTATTCGAATCGTTTTACTGTCCCACCTCAGCATGTTTAGCGAGGCAGTTTCCTTGGCACGTCTTGTCAAAGCAGAGATCGTGTCCCCTTATTCCAGGATTCTCATCAATACGGGCGTGGGTAACCCAACCGTGCCATGGGTATGACTTCTTAATTGAAAGTGAGTCCCAGATGGTCACGAGGAGGGCTCTTGGTATTCAACCCCTTTATAAAGAGACCAAGGCTCGACTCCTTTCTTTCAATCCCATCAAATCCGCCTCCCGCCTCGAGTTCCAACACCCAAAGCTCCAGATTCAGGCGCTCCGGACCTTCGATGATGTCCGGCTCCGACCTTCAAGGCCGGTGGATGCCTTCCTCCGTTACGGAGGAAGACGTGCGAAGGCTGAGAGATGCCAGGTACCTAACCGGCGAAATCTTGCATAGGCTGCCTGCTCCAGGGTAGGCTATTCCCACTCCCTAGCCCGGTGAGAGCGTGGTGTTCACGTCTCACTTCCTTCGGGGGCTAGGCTTCTCGATTGATCCCTTCGTGAGGGGGCTCATGTTTTATTACGGGCTAGAATTTCACGACTTAGCTCCGGAGTCCATCCTCCAAACCTCATCGTTCATTGTTGTGTGTGAGGCCTTCCTCCATATTACTCCTCACTTCGGACTGTGGCTTAAGACCTTCAAGGTAGAGCCGAAGATAATCGAGGGGCAGCACGCAGAGTGCGGAGGTGCTCTTATAAGCAAGATTGCCGATGCTTCATGGCCCGAGGGCTCTTTCCAAGAGGAGTTCGGCTTATGGCAACGAGAGTGGTTTTACATCACAGCTCCCAGGGGCACCATATGGGTGGCACCACCTGCTTTTCGCTCGGGTCCCCCACCACGGCTAGCGTCATGGGTCAATAAAGGTCTTAACTGGGGGCCGTCCAAGGACGTGCCCTTGCTGCAGGGCCGCATTCGAGATCTCCTAGAAAGAGATATCAATTTGGCTGTAGTGGCGCAGGTTATGCTGATTCGCCGCATACTGCCCTGCAAACGTCGCCCCCTCCTCCTGTGGGAATTTAATCCGGAGGGACCGCGAGTCCTCCAACATTTTATGGGCACGACGCCCATGGAGATGTATAAATTGTTCTTTGGATCACAAGCAATGTGTCCGGACTTGTCTGAGGACGCAGGTCTGAGATGCAATCGCCCGGACACTCAAGTAAGTAGCCATGTACCTGGACACGGTACCCGTATGTTTATCATAAAAATTGCCCTTAAAAGAGCTATCCTTTGAACATGAGTGGATAGCGAAAGCAAAGCTTATCAGGTGTCCGCCCCCCTCCCTGAGACCACGCCGGATCGTGTGTTGACCAGGATGCTGGAGATTGCGTCTTTGGAAGAAGGCGAAGAGGGGAACCAAGAAGCTACCGCCTCCGCGAAGGAGGCTTTCAAGAAAGGAGGAATCGAGAATTCCCCTAACCAGGGAAAGAAAAGGACCGCCTCTGAAGACCCGGAGGCGACGACCTCAAAGCAGGGGAAGAAATCTTCGTCAGAGGGTCCGGCGCCAGAGAGTGCCCCGGCCGCATTGCGCCCCCAAGGGGATCGGCTCTCCACCGAGCCGTAAGTAAAGAGATGGGTTTTAAAATGAGTGACATCCCTGTTTTATTTCTGAGGAAGATAACCGAAATTTTACATTGCAGTTCGGATCTCAACCCTTCTCAGCAGAGCTCATCTTCAGGGGATCTTCTTCCGGAGATGATGGAGAGCGGAATGCCTCCCCCAGCTGTACCGTCTTGCGAGGCGGGCGACCCCGAGGTGTCGTCTCGGAGGGTTTCTCCAAATCCGGACCTCGAAAAAGGTCTTCGGACGAGTCCAGCACCTTCTGGTGCACGGTCGGAGGAGCTGAAGGATCTGCTCGGGCGAGCGTCTATCTCAGAAGAACACCGTGTGTTGATGAACATGGTGATTAGAAGGATTTCATCCGCGAAAAGCAGATTGTACGAGGCCGCCAGGAGTTTACTAATAGGTTTTAAGTTACGCAAAATGATGTACCTTTTGACAGATCTGCATATATAAAATGCGCCCTGTATAGATAGTAGCCCCTGAGTCTCTGTGTGTTCTCAAAAATGACGGCGCACAGAGGATCATAATCCCAGGTATAATATGTCGCCTTTCCTATGTAGGTGGCGAGGTGTTCGGTGGCTAGCTGGACTGATGAATTTGCCGAGCTAAAGCGGCAACTTGACGTGGCAGATGCCGACATCGCGCTTGTAAATGAGCGGCTGGACGAGGCACAAGGTATGTAATGTCTCCGAAGACATCTGGTAAGAGGAGCTTGATGATCGTACCTTATAACATGTGTGCTTAATGCAGATGGTGCCGCTGCCATGGAGAACCTTCGGGCGGAACTTGCCCGAGCCAAGGAGCAAGCCAGGAAAAGCGATGCGGCTGCCTTAAAGGCGGCTGAAGAGCTAAAAGCCGAACAGGCTGCTCACTGCCAAAGCAAGAAAGAAATGGCTGAGATGGCTCTAAAATTGAAGGATGCTGTCGACCGTTGTAAGCTTCTTGAAAAAGAAGATAGGGTGGCACAGAAGGACCTAGAAAAGGTCACTGCCGAGGCCAAGGACAATCGCTCTGCAATGAGAGCTATGAAGGAGGAGCTACGTCAGGCCGGAGATATCACGGCTGGAAAGCCCTATATGCTACGGATGAAGTTCGGGGATCCTAAATATGCTCCGTTGGACCGGAAGTGGAGTGCGGCGAACACTTATCTGGATTTGGCAGTGAGTGCTGCGGACGCGACCGAACACTTCCGGGGTCTAGATGACCACGAATTGGAAGAACTTTTTTGGGCACAGTTCCACAATCCAGAGCGCCCACTTTCGGTATCCGATCGTTTGGCCGCATGGGCGGAGCTGAACAGGTTATCCGGACTCACCATGAAGCATGTCGTGAGTCATCTGTGGCCGAAAGGGCCCGAGTCGAAGAGTTATTTTAGCTTGGTGCAGCAGTTCCTTGGTATGGTGCCGCATATTGATGCAATGAAGAGGTCAGCGTGCATAGAGGGTGCATAGATGGCTCTTGCCCGTGTCAAGACATACGGGGCGGAGATGAAGGCCAGTGTTGTTGCATCCTAGGATTCGGACGAAAGCCGAGTACTTGCCAAGCACTACTTTGAGGAAGTTCTGCAGGGCGCTCGTTTAATAGAGACGCAGTGCTCGAAGGATGTTGTGTTCAAATAACATGTGCTATTGTAAAACAATGTTTTGGTGGAATATAAAAGCTTTTTTATACTTGTGCTTTCAAGAATTAGAATACCTCCTGTGCGGCCGTTAATGTATATGTGTATATAACCTGAAAGATGGCAGTCGTTGGCTTCAGCCCCCACGGATATAATGCGGGGGTGTTTGCAGAAGGCGCATTTTCACACTTGATCCAATGTCTTGGTCCTATAAAGGAGGTGATAGCGCAGCGAACTAGGCAACCGGACTATAATGCTTTATCACTTTCACTTAGCCATAGGAGTTTGACAGTGGGGCTACTGAATAGCCCCTAGGGGCACCACACTCTCCCGAATTCGGGGCGCGTGGGTGCCTGACCTGGAAACAGCCCTTCGTTAATGCGGAGGAATCCTAAAGATTCCGGCAAGTCATCGAGTGGTTGACCAGTCTCTCGCTATATCATGACAGTCAATTTTTGGCTTTCTCTACTGAGGTGCTCGCCTGGCCGAACCGGGGCACAATCGCAGTAGCTCTCCTGGTGCCGCCTTAGCCGATAGAGCGAAACGTAAGGCAGCAAACACAGGAGCCGGGCAAACCCAACATTTGACCAAAGACATGATTCGGAGCTGATGCATATAAGGCCAAACTCACGACGCCGAACACTCCCTAAGGTATTCGGTCTTTATGAAAATGGTCTGAACAAAAGCCCTTGGTAAGAAGCCCCTGGTGTCCAGGTACACGCAAAATTCTGGCGTGGCCACATGCCAAGGCGCCAGCCTCCACCTTGGTTATAGCAAGAACCAGGGGATGTTATCAACAAGAGACAGTGAAAAAGGTTTACACAGGGTCTTAATCTGAAAAGAATCCTTGAAACAGGTCCCTACTGCACGTCTGCGCCTGTGTCTGCGTTGTGCCGTATCCTGGACGGGTGTAGCACGGTGTTTGTCTATAAAAGAGAGGAACTTAGTTGAAAACAATCATGCGAAAAAAATTGATGTTAAAATAAACAAAGTATAATACAGAAAATGGGTAGAATTGAGCTTTATTGTCTCTTGGTGTAAACGCGCGGAGCCCCTTGTTCAAGGGTATGCGGCTATTAGGCCTTTGTGTGTGTACGTCGGACTCGTCGAGCCATGTTCGGGGTCTTGAACAACCTGTTTAGGTGCTCTAACTAGTAGAGCTGGTTTAGTGTGCGGCTGTCAAGGCAGCCGCACCATCGTCCGCGCTCGAGGGACGCTCGATATTTCCCTTTAATGAGATGATGCCTCGTGGACCGGGCATTTTGAGTGTGAGGGATGCATAATGCGGTATTGCGTTAAAGCGGGCGAAAGCTTCGCGTCCCAGTAGTGCTTGATAGCTACTTATGAATGGGGCGATGTGAAAGGTTAGCTTTTCGCTTTGGAAGTTGTCAGGGGAGCCGAACATAACTTCTAGAAAGAGGGAACCCGTACAATGGGTATCTGGGCCTGGCGTGACCCCTTGAAAGGAAGTGTTGCCATGGCGAATTATTGCTGGGTTTATCCCCATTTTGCGGACTGTGTCCTGATATAGCAGGATTAGATCACTGCCGCCGTCCATTAGGACTTGTGTAAAGTGGAGTCCGCCAATTATTGGATCTAAGACCATAGCAGTCCAGCCTGCGTTCCGGATACCTCTAGAGTAATCATGATGATCGAAGGTGATTGGTTGTAACAACCAGTGGCGGGACTCCTCTGGGACAGGCCGTATGGCGCGTATCTCCATAGGCGCCACTCTGTTTTCCCTTTTGTCACATGAAGTGAGTTTACTGTTTTGACTTCTTGTGGGAACTTCTTTTGTTCTCTAGTGCTCTGCTTGTGGGGTTCATCGTCGTCCTCACTTGGTATGTCGAGCCCCTTGTGTTCGGTGTTGAGTTTGCCGGATTGCTTGAAGACCCGACAATCTCTATGGGTGTGGTTTGCAGGCCTCCCGGTAGTACTGTGGATTTGGCATATTTTGTCCAGGATTTTGTTGAGGTTAGATAGCTCATCCTTATTATCTTTAGGGGCGGCTTTTTCGGATTCTTCTGAGAGCTTTTGAATTCGGCATTGACTGCCGTGCTCTTCGGGCTGTTATCCTTGATCCAGCGTTGTTCCTTGCTACGACGTGGTTTCCCGTTTCCATCTCTGACTTCGGATGTACTTGGGTCGCTGGTGCTGCTTCTTGGCAACCATCTATCCTCTCCTGCGCAAAAGCGGGTCATGAGGCTTGTCAATGCAGCCATTGTTCTTGGCTTTTCTTGGCCGAGGTGTCTGGCGAGCCATTCATCTCGAACGCTATGTTTGAAAGCTGCTAGGGCTTCGGCGTCCGGACAATCGACTATCTGATTCTTTTTAGTAAGGAATCTGTTCCAGAGTTTCCGGGCCGACTCTCCGGGTTGTTGAGTTATATGACTTAGATCGTCTGCGTCCGGATGTCGGACATAGGTCCCTTGAAAATTTGCCCGAAAAGCATGCTTGAGCTCTTCCCAACTTCCTATGGTGTTTTCGGGAAGGCTTTTAAGCCAATGCCGGGCTGGCCCTTTGAGCTTGAGGGGTAAGTATTTTATAGCGTGGAGGTCATCTCCTCTAGCCATATGTATGTGGAGGATATAATCCTCAATCCAGACTCCAGGGTCTGTTGTTCCGTCGTATGCCTCTATGTTTACGGGCTTGAATCCCACTGGAAATTCATGGTCCAACACCTCGTCGGTGAAACATAGGGGATGTGCGACGCCCCTGTATTTGGGTGTGCCGTGATGTTCGGATATTTGTTGCATTGCATTGCTTACTAGAGCTTGCTTTCTTGGCCCGTAGATAGATCTAGTTGGGCCGTCTTTCTGATGTGAATCCTTGTGCGGATCGCGTGCCGGATTGAGCGCGGCATTCTTTGCCGCTTTATGTCGGTCATGGGGTCGTCTATCCGACCTAGTGGATTCCTTGTTTTTTGACCGTGGGGGCTCTAAGGCCTCCTCATCAAATTCCGGTAGTAATTTTCGCTTCGGATAGCTCTTTGTGTGGTGACTGCCGCCGTACTTGTGTGCTGTGTTGAGTACTTTGCCCCATCTGATTCTGAGTGCATCTTCTGCTGTTTTGAGCTTCCGCTTCTGCTTTTTCAGGCTACGCGTAGTGGCGACGAGCCTTTGGTGGAGGTTCTTCTGCTCCAGCAACTTGTCCGGCGTGAGGTCGTCCGGACTATTATTTTCGCCGGGGTCGGGTTGTTTGGTTTGTTTATCCAAGTTGCCCTGTTCGGACGGTTGCTCGATGGCATGTTCGTCGTTTGCCGGTTCGTCCTGCTCTATGGCTGGGTCTCTGTCAAGGTGGGGTTTGGCGCGGCACTTACGCCGCCGATTTGATTGCTTTTCGAGGGAACGATCCCTCATTGTGCCCTTTTGATCCTCGTTGTTGTTTCTTTTAGGTGTGTCCACCATGTATACATCGTGGGATGAGGTGGTTGTCCAGTGCCCTATAGGCGCTGGTTCTTGTTCGTCTTCTTCATCGGGGTCCATACCGTCGATGTCTTCGGAGTCGAAGTCGAGCATGTCGGTTAAATCGTCGACAGTGGCTACGAAGTGGGTGGTGGGTGGGCTTCGAATTTCTTGTCGTCCGCATCCCAACCTTGCTGACCATAGTCCGGCCAGGGCTCTCCTGATAAAGAGAGAGACTTTAGTGAATTCAGGATGTCGCCAAAGGGCGAGTATTGAAAGATGTCCGCGGTGGTGAACTCCATGATCGGAGCCCAATTGGGTTCGATCGGGAGGGGTGCGGAAGATTCGGAGTCCGGAAAGGAGTCCGGCACCTTGGAGTCACGAGCTCCACGAAGGACAAGATTGGAGTTCGGCTCGATCACCGTAGAGATTGCAGCCCCCGAGGCGGCGTCCAGCCACCCGTCCTCGACCGGCACAGTCGGCTCTGAGCTAAGGGTCAGAGCGGACACCTGAGCGGCACTCTGGGCACTGTCCGGCGGCAGAGCTAGATCATGCCCATCATGACAGTGCGGCGCGCTCGGCTGTGGCTCGAATCCGTCGAAGATCAAGTCTCCGCGGATGTCAGCCGTGTAGTTTAAACTTCCAAATCTGACCTGATGGCCAGGGGCGTAGCTTTCGATCTGCTCCAGATGGCCAAGTGAATTGGCCCGCAATGAAAAGCCGCCGAATACGAAGATCTGTCCGGGGAGAAAAGTCTCACCCTGGACCGTGTCGTGGTTGATGATCGAAGAAGCCATCGGGCCTAAAGGTGACGACACAGAGGAACTCTCAATGAAAGCACCAATGTCGGTGTCAAAACCGGCAGATCTCGGGTAGGGGGTCCCGAACTATGCGTCTAGGCGGATGGTAACAGGAGACAAGGGACACGATGTTTTTACCCAGGTTCGCGCCCTCTCGATGGAGGTAAAACCCTACTCCTGCTTGATTAATATTGATGATATGGGTAGTACAAGAGTAGATCTACCACGAGATCAGAGAGGCTAAACCCTAGAAGCTAGCCTATGGTATGATTGTTGTTTTTCCTACGGACTAAAACTCGCTGGTTTATATAGACACCGGAGAGGGCTAGGGTTACATAGAGTCGGTTACAATGGGAGGAGATCTACATATCGTATCGCCAAGCTTGCCTTCCACGCCAAGGAAAGTCCCATCCGGACACGGGACGAAGTCTTCAATCTTGTATCTTCATAGTCCGGGAGTCCGGCCAAAGGTCATAGTCCGGCCATCCGGACACCCCCTAATCCAGGACTCCCTCACACCCCAAGGTAATATTCAAGGACAACCAAAAGCCTAAGCTTGGGGATGCCCCGGAAGGCATCCCCTCTTTCGTCTTCGTTCATCGGTAACTTTACTTAGAGCTATATTTTTATTCACCACATGATATGTGTTTTGCTTGGAGCGTCAATTTTATTTTATTTTGTTTTGCTTGCTGTTTGAATAATATCCCAAGATCTGAAATTTTAAATGTTAGAGAGTCTTCCCATAGTTGCTCAATTATTCGACTACTCATTGATCTTCACTTATATCTGTTGGAATAGTTTGTCATTTGTTGTAGTGCTTCACTTATATCTTTTTAGAGCATGATGGTAGTTTTATTTTTGAAGAAATAGATGAACTCTCATGCTTCACTTATATTATTTTGAGAGTCTTAAACAACATGGTAATTTGCTTAGGTTATGAATTTAGTCCTAATATGATGGGCATCCAAGAGGGATATAATAAAAACTTTCATATAAAGTGCATTGAATACTATGAGAAGTTTGATTCTTTATGATTGTTTTGAGATATGAATATGGTGATATTAGAGTCATGCTAATGGAGTAGTTGTGAATTTGAGAGATATTTGTGTTAAAGTTTGTGATTCCCGTAGCATGCACGTATGGTGAACCGTTATGTGATGAAGTCAGAGCATGATTTATTTATTGATTGTCTTCCTTATGAGTGGAGGTCGGGATAGCGCGATGGTTAACTCCTACTAACCCTTCCCCTAGGAGCATGCGTGTAGTACTTTGTTTTGATGACTTTTAGATTTTTGCAATAAGTATGTGAGTTCTTTATGACTAATGTTGAGTCCATGGATTATACGCACTATCACCCTTCCACCATTGGTAGCCTCTCTAGTGCCGCACAACTTTTGCGGTAACATACACCCACCATATACCTTCCTCAAAACAGCCACCATACCTACCTATTATGGCATTTCCATAGCCATTCCGAGATATATTGCCATGCAACTTTCCACCATTCCGTTTATTATGACACGCTCCGTCATTGTCATATTGCCTTGCATGATCATGTAGTTGACATTGTATTTTTGGCAAAACCACCATTCATAATTCTTTCATACAAGTCACTCTTGATTCATTGCACGTCCCGGTACACCACCGAAGGCATTCATATAGAGTCATATTTTGTTCTAAGCATCGAGTTGTAATTCTTGAGTTGTAAGTAAATAAAAGTGTGATGATCATCATTATTAGAGCATTGTCCCAGTGAGGAAAGGATGATGGAGACTATGATTCCCCCACAAGTCGGGATGAGACTCAGAACGAAAAAAAAAGAAAAAAAGAGGTCATAAAAAAGAGAAGGCCCAAAAAAAGAACAAAAAATGAGAGAAAAAGAGAGAAGGGGCAATGCTACTATCCTTTTACCACACTTGTGCTTCAAAGTAGCACCATGATCTTCATGATAGAGAGTCTCCTATATTGTCACTTTCATATACTAGTGGGAATTTTTCATTATAGAACTTGGCTTGTATATTCCAATGATGGGCTTCCTCAAAATTCCCTAGGTCTTCGTGAGCAAGAAAAGTGGATGCACACCCACTTAGTTTCTTTTTGAGCTTTCATACACTTATAGCTCTAGTGCATCCGTTGCATGGCAATCCCTACTCACTCACATTGACATCTGTTGATGGGCATCTCCATAGCCCATTGATACGCCTAGTTAATGTGAGACTATCTTCCTCCTTTTTGTCTTCTCCACAACCACCATCCTATTCCACCTATAGTGCTATGTCCATGGCTCACGCTCATGTATAGCCTGAAGATTGAAAAGGTTTGAGAATACTAAAGTATGAAACAATTGCTTGGCTGAAACCGGGGTTGTGCATGATTTAAATATTTTGTGTGATGAAGATAGAGCATAGCGAGACTATATGGTTTTGTAGGGATAGCTTTCTTTGGCCATGTTATTTTGAGAAGACATGATTGCTTTGTTAGTATGCTTCAAGTATTATTGTTTTTATGTCAATATTAAACTTTTGTTTTGAATCTTATGGATCTGAATATTCTTGCCACAATAGAGAAGATTACATTGATAAATATGTTAGGTAGCATTCCACATCAATTCTGTTTTTGTCATTTACTTACTCGAGGACGAGCAGGAATTAAGCTTGGGGATGCTTGATACGTCTCCAATGTATCTATAATTTTTGATGTATTCATGCCATGTTTATAATATTTCTACATGATTTTGGTATGATTTGGTTAGAACTAACCCAGACTGACGCTGTTTTCAGCAGAACTACCGTGGTGTTGTTTTTGTGTAGAAATAGAAGTTCTCGGAATGCGCTGAAAATCAACGGAGATTTTTTCTAGAAAATATAAAAAATACTGGAATAAAAAGTTATCGGAGAGGAGTCCCATGGGGACCACGAGGGTGGAGAGTGCGCCCCCTCCTAGGGCATGCCCCTGTGCCTCGTGGACACCCCGTGCGTCCTCCTAACTTGTTCTCGAAGCCAAACCCTCCTATAAATAAAGAAACCCCCGAAACATAACCTAGATCGGGAGTTCCGCTGTCGGAAGCCTCTGTAGCCACCAAAACCTCTCAGGAGCCCGTTCCTGGCACCCTGCCGGAGGGGGAATCCATCACCGGTGTCCATCTTCATCTTCCCGACGCTCTCCATGACGAGGAGGGAGTAGTTCATCCTCGGGGCTGAGGGTATGTACCAGTAGCTATGTGTTTGATCTCTCTCTCTCTCTCTCGTGTTCTTGATTTGGCACGATCTTGATGTACCGCGAGCTTTGCTATTATAGTTGGATCTTATGATGTTTCTCCCCCTCTACTCTCTTGTAATGGATTGAGTTTTCCCTTTGAAGTTATCTTATCGGATCGAGTCTTTAAGGATTTGAGATCACTTGATGTATGTCTTGCATGTGCTTATCTGTGGTAACAATGGGATATCACGTGATCTACTTGATGTATGTTTTGGTGATCAACCTGTGGGTTCAGTGACCTTGTGAACTTATGCATAGGGGTTGGCACATGTTTTCGTCTTGACTCCCCGGTAGAAACTTTGGGGCACTCTTTGAAGTTTTTGTGTTGGTTGAATAGATGAATCTGAGATTGTGTGATGCATATCGTATAATCATACCCACGCATACTTGAGGTGATATTGGAGTATCTAGGTGACATTAGGGTTTTTGTCGATATGTGTCTTAAGTTGTTATTTTACTATGAACTCTAGGGATGTTTGTGACACTTATAGGAATAGCCCAATGGATTGATCGGAAAGAATAACTTTGAGGTGGTTTCGTACCCTACATTAATCTCTTCGTTTGTTCTCCGCTATTAGTGACTTTGGAGTGACTCTTTGTTGCATGTTGAGGGATAGTTATATGATCCAATTATGTTATTATTGTTGAGAGAACTTGCACTAGTGAAAGTATGAACCCTAGGCCTTGTTTCGAAGCATTGAAATTCCGTTTGTGCTCACTTTTATCATTAGTTATCTGGCTGTTTTTTTATAATTTCATATTACAAAAACCTATATCTACCATCCATATTGCACTTGTATCACCATCTCTTCACCAAACTAGTGCACCTATACAATTTACCATTGTATTGGGTGTGTTGGGACACAAGAGACTCTTTGTTATTTGGTTGTAGGGTTGTTTGAGAGAGACCATCTTCATCCCACGCCTCCCATGGATTGATAAACCTTAGGTCATCCACTTGAGGGAAATTTGCTAGCGTCCTACAAACCTCCGCACTTGAAGGCCCAACAACGTCTACAAGAAGAAGGTTGCGTAGTAGACATCAAAGTCTTTTCTATATGTCTCCAACATATCTATAATTTTTGATGTATTCATGTCATGTTTATAATATTTCTACATCATTTTGGTATGATTTGGTTAGAACTAACCCGGACTGACGTTGTTTTCAGCAGAACTACCGTGGTGGTGTTTTTGTGCAGAAATAAAAGTTCTCGGAATGCGCTGAAAATCAAAGGAGATTTTTTCTAGAAAATATAAAAAATACTAGAACAAAAAGTTATCGGAGAGGAGTCCCGTGGGGCCCACGATGATGGAGGGCATGCCCCTGTGCCTCGTGGACACCCCGTGGGTCCTCCTGACTTGTTCTCGATGCCAAACCCTCCTATAAATACAAAAAACCCTGAAACATAACCTAGATCGACAGTTCCGCCGCCGCAAGCCTCTGTAGGCACCAAAAACCTCTCGGGAGCCCAAATCGGCACCCTACCGGAGAGGGAATCCATCACCGGTGGCCATCTTCATCATCCCAGCGCTCTCCATGACGAGGAGAGAGTAGTTCACCATCGGGGCTGAGGGTATGTACAAGTAGCTATGTGTTTGATCTCTCTCTCTCTCTCTCGTGTTCTTGATGTGGCACGATCTTGCTGTACCGCGAGCTTTGCTATTATAGTTGGATCTTATGATGTTTCTCCCCCTTTATCTTCATGTAATGGATTGAGTTTTCCCTTTGAAGTTATCTTATCAGATTGAGTCTTTAAGGATTTGAGAACACGTGATGTATGTCTTGCATGTGCTTATCTGTTGTGACAATGGGATATCACGTGATCTACTTGATGTATATTTTGGTGATCAACTTGCGGGTTCAGTGACCTTGTGAACTTATGCATGGGGTTGGCACACATTTTCGTCTTGACTCTCCCGTTGAAACTTTGGGACACTCTTTAAAGTTCTTTGTGTTGGTTGAATAGATGAATCTGAGATTGTGTGATGCATATCATATAATCATACCCGCGGATACTTGAGGTGACGTTGGAGTATCTACGTGACATTAGGGTTTTGGTTTATGTGTGTCTTAAGGTGTTATATTACTATGAACTCTGGTTGTTTGTGAGATTTATAGGAATAGCCCAAAGGATTGATCGGAAAGAATAACTTTGAGGTGGTTTCGTACCCTACAATAATCTCTTCGTTTGTTTTTCGCTATTAGTGACTTTGGAGTGACTTTTTGTTGCATGTTGAGGGACTGTTATATGATCCAATTATGTTATTATTGTTGAGAGAACTTGCACTAGTGAAAGTATGAACCCTAGGCCTTGTTTCCTACCATTGCAACACCGTTTACGCTCACTTTTATCGCTTGCTACCTTGCTGTTTTTATATTTTCAGATTACAAATACCCATATCTACCATCCATATTGCACTCGTATCACCATCTCTTAGCCGAACTAGTGCACCTATACAATTTACCATTGTATTGCGTGTGTTGGGGACACAAGAGACTCTTTGTTATTTGGTTGCAGGGTTGTTTGAGAGAGACCATCTTCTGAAGGAAATATGCCCTAGAGGCAATAATGAAGTTATTATTTATTTCCTTATATCATGATAAATGTTTCTTATTCATGCTAGAATTGTATTAACCGGAAACATAATACATGCGTGAATACATAGAGAAACATAATGTCACTAGTATGCCTCTACTTGACTAGCTCGTTAATCAAAGATGGTTAAGTTTCCTAACCATAAACATGAGTTGTTATTTGATTAACGGGATCACATCATTAGGAGAATGATGTGATTGACTTGACCCATTCCGTTAGCTTAACACTTGATCATTTAGTATGTTGCTATTGCTTTCTTCATGACTTATACATGTTGCTATAACTATGAGATTATGCAACTCCCGTTTACCAGAGGAACACTTTGTGTGCTACCAAATATCACAACGTAACTGGGTGATTATAAAGGTGCTCTACTGGTGTCTCCAAAGGTACTTGTTGGGTTGGCGTATTTCGAGATTAGGATTTGTCACTCCGATTGTCGGAGAGGTATCTCTGGGCCCACTCGGTAATGCACATCACTATAAGCCTTGCAAGCATTGTAACTAATGAGTTAGTTGCGGGATGATGTATTACGGAACGAGTAAAGAGACTTGCCGGTAACGAGATTGAACCAGGTATTGAGATACCGATGATTGAATCTCGGGCAAGTAACATACCGATGACAAAGGGAACAACGTATGTTGTTATGCGGTTTGACCGATAAAGATATTCGTAGAATATGTGGGAGCCAATATGAGCATCCAGGTTCCTCTATTGGTTACTGACCGGAGACGTGCCTCGGTCATGTCTACATAGTTCTCGAACCCGTAGGGTCCGCACGCTTAAAGTTCGATGACGGTTATATTATGAGTTTATGTATTTTGATGTACCGAAGGTAGTTCGGAGTCCCGGATGAGATCGGGGACATGACGAGGAGTCTCGAAATGGCCGATACGTAAAGATCAATATATTGGACGACTATATTCGGACTTCAGAAAGGTTCCGAGTGATTCGGGTATTTTTCGGAGTACCGGAGAGTTACGGGAATTCGCCGGGGAGTATATGGGCTTTATTGGGCCATACGAGAATAGAGGGGAGAGGCCAAAAGGAAGGAGGCCTGCGCCCCCCCCCCTCTGGTTCGAGTTGGACAAGGGGTGCAGCCCCCTTTTCCTTCTCCCTCTCCTCCTCTTTCCTTCTCTCCTACTCCAACAAGGAAAGGAGGAGTCCTACTCCCGGTGGGAGTAGGACTCCCCCCTTGGCACACCCTCCTCCTTGGTCGGCGGCCTTCTCCCTTGCTCCTTTATATACGGGGGCAGGGGGGCACCCCAAGAGACAACAATTGATCTCTTGATATCTTAGCCGTGTGCGGTGCCCCCCTCCACCATAGTCCTCCTCGATAATATTGTAGCGGTGCTTAGGCGAAGCCCTGCGACGGTAGAACATCAAGATCGTCACCATGCCGTCATGCTGATGGAACTCTCCCTCGACACTCGGCTGGATCGGAGTTTGAGGGACGTCATCGAGCTGAACGTGTGCAACAACTCGGAGGTGCCGTAGTTTCGGTGCTTGATCGGTCGGGCCGTGAAGACGTACGACTACATCAACCGCGTTGTTCTAACGCTTCCGCTTTCGGTCTACAAGGGTACGTGGACGACACTCTCCCCTCTCGTTGATATGCATCACCATGATCTTGCGTGTGCGTATGATTTTTTTTGAAATTACTACGTTCCCCAACAGTGGCATCCGAGCCTAGGTTTTATGCGTTGATGTTATATGCACGTGTAGAACACAAGTGATTTGTGGGCGATACAAGTCATACTACTTACCAGCATGTCATACTTTGGTTCAGCGGTATTGTTGGATGAAGCGGCCCGGACCAACATTACGCATACTCTTACACGAGACTGGTTCTACCGACGTGCTTTGCACATAGGTGGCTAGCGGGTGTCAGTTTCTCCAACTTTAGTTGAACCGAGTGTGGCTACGCCCGGTCCTTGAGAAGGTTAAAATATCACTAACTTGACGAACTATCATTGTGGTTTTGATGCGTAGGTAAGAACGGTTCTTGCTCAGCCCGTAGTAGCCACGTAAAACTTGCAACAACAAAGTAGAGGACATCTAACTTGTTTTTGCAGGGCATGTTGTGATGTGATATGGTCAAGACGTGATGAGATATAAGTTGTTATATGAGATGATCATGTTTTGTTGAAGTTATCGGCAACTGGCTGAAGCCTTATGGTTGTCTCTTTATTACATAAGATGCAAGCGCCAAATAAATGCTTTACTTTCTCGCTATGCGATAGCAATAGTTGCAAGAGCAATAGTTGGCGAGACGACTGAGGGAGTCCCGGATTAGGGGGTGTCCGGATGACCGGACTATAACCTTTGGCCGGACTCTTGAACTATGAAGATACAAGATTGAAGACTTCGTCCCGTGTCCGGATGGGACTTTCCTTGGCGTGGAAGGCAAGCTTGACGATACAGATATGTAGATCTCCTCCCATTGTAACCGACTCTGTGTAACCCTAGCCCTCTCCGGTGTCTATATAAACCGTAGAGTTTTAGTCCATAGGACGAACAACAATCATACCATAGCTTCTAGGGTTTACCCTCTCTAATCTCGTGGTAGATCTACTCTTGTACTACCCATATCATCAATATTAATCAAGCAGGAGTAGGGTTTTACCTCCATCGAGAGGGCCCGAACCTGGGTAAAAACATCGTGTTCCTTGTCTCCTGTTACCATCCACCTAGACGCACAGTTCGGGACCCCCTACCCGAGATCCGCCGGTTTTGACACCGACATTGGTGCTTTGGTTGAGAGTTCCTCTGTGTCGTCATCTTTAGGCCCGATGGCTCCTCCGATCATCAACGACGACACAGTCCAGGGTGAGACTTTTCTCCCTAGACAGATCTTCGTATTCGGCGGCTTTGCACTACGGGCCAATTCGCTTGGCCATCTGGAGCAGAATGAAAGCTACGCCCCTGGCCATCAAGTCAGCTTTGGAAGTTTGAACTACATGACTGACATCCGCGGAGACTTGATCTTCGACGGGTTCGACCCATAGCCGAGCGCACTGCACTATCGCGATGGGCACGTTCTAGCTCTGCCGCCGAACAGTGCCCAAGAGGCCGCCCCAGTGTCCGCTCCGACCCTTAGTTCAGAGCCGACTGCGCCAATCGAGGATGGGTGGCTGGACGCCACCTCGGGGGCTGCAATCTCTATGGCGATCGAGCCGAACACCAGCCTTGTCCTTTGCGAAGCTCGTGACTCCAAGGTGTCGGACTCCTTTCCGGACTCTGAACCTTCCGCGCCCCTGCCAATCGAACCCGATTGGGCGCCGATCATGGAGTTCGCCGCCACGGACATCTTTCAGCACTCGCCCTTTGGTGACATTCTAAATTCACTAAAGTCTCTCTCTTTATCAGGAGAGCCCTGGCCGGATTATGGTCAGCAAGGTTGGGATGCAAACGACGAAGAAATTTGAAGCCCACCCACCACCCACTTCGTAGCCACTGTCGATGATTTAACCGACATGCTCGACTTCGACTCCGAAGACATCGATGGTATGGACACCGATGCAGGAGACGACCAAGACCTAGCGCCTCTAGGGCACTAGAAGGCCACCTCGTCATACGACATATACATGGTGGACACCCCAAAAGAAGGGAATGGCGATGGAACAATGGAGGTTGACCCCTCCAAGAAGCAGCCTAAGCGCTGGCGTCAGCGGTGCCGCTCTAAATCCCGCCAAAGAAAAAACGGCGATTCCGGCACGGGAAATAATAACACCCCGGACAGTGCCGAAGACAACCCCCTCCAGCTGGATTCAACACAGGAGGATGGAGAGACCAGTCCTCATGAGAGAGCGGCAGACAGAAAGGTAGAGGACGATAATTACATGCCTCCCTACGAAGACGAGGCAAGCCTCGACGATGATGAATTTGTCATGCCTGAGGATCCCGTCGAACAAGAGCGTTTCAAACGCAGGCTTATGGCCACGGCGAGCAGCCTCAAGAAAAAACAGCAGCAGCTTAGAGCTGACCAAGACTTGCTAGCCGACAGATGGACTGAAGTCCTGGCGGCCGAGGAATACAAACTCGAACGCCCCTCCAAGAGCTACCCAAAGCGCAGGCTGCTACCCCGATTAGAGGAGGAAGCACCTAAGCCTACATCACCAGCGCATGACACGGCCGACCGGCCACCTCGTGGCCGTGACAGAGAGGCCTCTCGGCCATCAATTCAAGCCGCACCCCGGCGCCGCTATACCAAGGCACAGGGACATGTGCCGGACTTGCAAGACATATTGGAGGACAAGGCAAGGCAAACAAGATCGATCTACAAATCACGTGGGTGCCCCACGGCATGTAACGATAACCGTCATGCCGGATATGGCAAATACGGCCAGGCCGAACACAACAGACAAAGCTCATTTGAGTTACGTCGTGATATAGCCCAGTACAGAGGCGCCGCACACCCACTATGCTTCACAAATGAAGTAATGGATCATCAAATCCCCGAGGGTTTTAAACCCGTAAACATCGAATCATACGATGGCACAACAGATCCTGCGGTATGGATCGAGGACTATCTTCTTCATATCCACATGGCCCGCGGGATGATCTACACGCTATCAAATACCTCCCACTCAAGCTTAAAGGACCAGCTCGGCATTGGCTTAACGACTTGCCAGCAGAGTCAATTGGTTGCTGGGAGGACCTGGAAGCCGCATTCCTCGACAATTTCCAGGGCACCTATGTGCGACCACCAAACACCGATGACCTAAGTCACATCATTCAGCAGCCAGACGAATCGGCCAGACAATTCTAGACACGGTTCCTAACCAAGAAAAATCAAGTAGTCGACTGTCCGGACGCGGAGGCCCTCGCAGCCTTCAAACATAACATCCGTGATGAGTGGCTCGCCCGGCACCTAGGACAGGAAAAGCCGAAATCCATGGCAGCCCTCACAACACTCATGACCCACTTTTGCGCAGGAGAAGACAGCTGACTAGCTCGTAGTAATAACATGACCAAGAGCCCTGGTAATTCGGATACCAAGGAGAACAATGGCAGTGCGCATCGCAACAAACACAAGCGCTGCATTAACGATGACAATGCAGAGGATACATCAGTTAATGCCGGATTCCGGGGCTCTAAACCCGGTCAGCGGAAAAAGCCATTCAAAAGAAGTACTCCGGACCCGTCCAATTTGGACCGAATACTCGATCGCTTGTGCCAGATACACGGCACCCCCGAAAAACCAACACCGATAGGGATTGTTGGGTGTTCAAGCAGGCATGCAAGTTAAGCACCAAAAACAGAGACAAGGGGCTGCATAGAGATGATGAGGAGGAGCCCCGGCCACCGAACAATAGGGGACAGAAGGGCTTTCCCCCACAAGTGCGGACGGTGAACATGATATACACAACCCACATCCCTAAAAGGGAACGGAAGCGTGCACTTAGGGACGTATATGCGTTAGGGCCAGTCGCCCCAAAGTTCAACCCATGGTCCTCCTGCCCAATCACTTTCGATCGAAGGGACCACCCCACTAGCATCTGCCACAGCGGATTCGCCGCATTGCTTCTAGACCCAATCATTGATGGATTTCACCTCACTAGAGTCCTTATGGACGGCAGCAGCAGCCTGAACCTGCTTTATCAGGATACAGTGTGAAAAATGGGCATAGATCCCTCAAGGATTAAACCCACAAAGACGACCTTTAAAGGCGTCATACCAGGTGTAGAGGCCAACTGTATAGGCCCAGTTACACTGGAAGTGGTCTTCGGATCCCCGGATAATTTCCGAAGCGAGGAGTTAATCTTCCTGCCCTCGGCAGTGGAAGTGGTCTTCGGATCCCCGGATAATTTCCGAAGCGAGGAGTTAATCTTCGACATAGTCCCGTTCCGCAGTGGCTATCACGCCCTGCTAGGACAAACCGCATTTTCAAAGTTCAATGCGGTGCCGCACTACACATACCTCAAGCTCAAGATGCCAGGCCCTCAAGGAGTCATTACGGTTAACGGAAACACCGAACGCTCTCTCCGAGCGGAGGAGCATATGGCGTCCCTAGCGGTGGAAGTACAAAGTAGCCTCTCAAGGCAATTCTCCAGTCCGGCTATTAAACGTCCGGACACCGTTAAGCGCGCCCGAAGTAACCTACAAAAAGACCGCCTGGCATGTTCTGAGCAAGCGTAGCAGTGCGGCCCCAACCCCAGCCCTCGGGAAATTGTGCAACCAGTGTTACGCGTACATAATTACGCTCTGGAAGTACCATGGGCATAAGGGGAGGGGCACAACCACGGCACACCCAACATGCGGCTCAACCGCACTAGGGGCTCCAGATTTTGTCATTTCTTTTTTTCTTACTTTCAGGACCCCATTCTCCGGAAGGCCTGTCCGGCAGTACAATCGCCGAACACACGATGCAACATCCAGGGAGGCAGCAAGCTACATCGAATGTCCAGGTGGTCTCTTTAACGAGCTAAATACCTGTCTTACATAAAGTCCCGCAGCTTGCCCCTAGAGGGGGACATATCAAATAATCCCATCTCTTGCTTATCGAACTATTTGTATCGTTCTGCTTTCACAGCAACCTTTTAATAAACAATACATAGCTGTTGTCTATTATTGCATTCATTTTTTATGTAAGTATGTTCAGTTACGACATCATGCAACCGTACACTTTGGTACGGCCAATACACCAAGGGCTTAAGTACCCCAGAATATGGTGTGAGAAGTCCGAACACTCTCACGAGTGCGGCACCCCGAACTTATAGCATTATATGCATCGGCTCCGAATCATGTCTTGGGTCAATAGTTGGGTTTGCCCGACTCCCATGTTTTGGTACCTTACGTTTCGTTATATCGGCTAAGGTAGCGCTGGGAGAACAACTGCGATTGTGCCCCAGTTGAGCTGGGTTAAGCACCTCAGTAGAGAAAGCTAAAACTGACCGTCATGATAAGGCGAGAGTCGGTCGCTGTTCGAGAGGTTTTCGAGTCCCTAAAGACTTATGCCGCTTAGAGCGAGGAGCTGGCTTTGTCCGGCCTAGGCGTGGATAGCGCCCCGAACTCGGTCTTCCGAATACCAGGGGCTTCACCGAAATTTAAAATTATAGAATTCTATGGCTAAGTGAGAGTGATAAAGCATTATAGTCCGATTGCCTTGTTCGTTGTGCTGAGCGCCTCCCTCGAAGGACCCAAGAATGGGAACAAGAGCGCTCAGGTTTATCCCGAACACCCAAGCACTCGTGGCATGGGGGCAGAAGCCGACGACTCGCATCTCTCAGATTTAATAAACGGCCGCACAGAAGGTAATATTTTAAATTCAAAAAGTGTTGCTTAGCGCATATGAAGAAGTTTTCAGCGCACAGGATAAACACGGGCGAGTTTACTCAAAAATTAAATCCTTGGAACATTCGTTCGCCACAAGGTGGGCACCCTTCAGGACGCCCTCATTATACTTCTCGGGCCTGCGATGCTCCTTCCCCTCCGGTGGCCCATCTATCACCAGCTTCTCAGCATCCGGCTTGCCCCAGTGTACCTTAGCACGAGCAAGGGACCTACGGGCGCCTTCGATGCATACGGAGCGCTTGATGACTTCAAGCTGTGGACAGGCATCCACCAGCCGCCTCACCAGCCCAAAGTAGCTCCCGGTCATGACCTCGCCAGGCCATAGCCGGACTATAAGGCCCTTCATGGCCTGTTCGGCTACCCTATGGAGCTCGACCAGTTGTTTCAGCTGGTCGCTCAAGGGCACCGGGTGTCCGGCCTCAGCGTACTGGGACCAGAACACCATCTCCATCGAGCTCCCTTCCTCGGCTCGGTAGAATGCGGCAGCATCAGACACACTATGGGGCAGATCTGTGAATGCTCCTGGAGAGCTCCGGATTCGGGTAAGTAACAAGTAACTCACTTTCATGTGCTTGCTTTGCATAAAGAATGCCTTACCCGCCGCTATCTTCTTCATCGCCTCAATTTCCTGGAGGGCTTTTTGGGCTTCGGCCTTGGCGGATTTGGCGCTCTCAAGGGCCGAGGCAAGCTCGGACTCTCGAGTCTTTGAGTCAAGCTCCAATCTCTTGTGTTTCTTCACAAGAGTATGGAGCTCTTGCCGCACCTCCGCCACCCGCGCCTCCTGCTTTTCTTGCTCGGTGCTCTCTATGGCCGCATTGTCTTCGGCCTTGGACAGTGCTTCCTTCAGGGTCGTCACCTCGGTTGTGGCCCCTGTAACACTAACGTTGGTCCTGTCATTTTTTGCAACCAGGTATTTTTTATATACTAACATCAGGTACTACCTACCTTCCTTGTCCTCGAGCTGCTTCTTGGCAAAGCCGAGCTCGTTCTCGGACCGCTCGAGGCTCTGCTTCAATGCATCGACCTCCGCAGTCAGTGCGGCAGAGGTCAGCAGCGCAGCCTGCATTCCCATATTGACATATTTATGTTAGACTCCTGCGTATATATTTTTAGATCCTCAGTCCGGCTTTGCTTCCCGAACACCAAACTGAGCATCATGGGCTACTGTCTATGCGGTAATATTTTTACATGTCTTAAATACATAACTCGAAGCCTGTTAGAAGGCTGGCACAGGCTTCTGTCAGCCCGCTCTTGGCGGACCGAACCTTCTGGACCACCGCACTCATAATAGTGCGGTGCTCCTCGTCGATGGAGGCGCCATTAAGCACCTCCAGCAAATTGTCCGGTGCCTCCGGTTGGACGGGGGTCACCGGTGTCATAGGCTTTCCCTTCTTACGAGGGGGCCGCCTGCCAGACTCCGGAACCACTGAAGGTTTCGGTGCGGCGTCTGGCCCAGGGCCGGACTTAGAACCCTTTGGGGTTTTATCCCCTTGGCGCCTAGAATACGGAAGGTCGCCTTGTGGCGCCTCCGGGGCTACCTCCTCCGGGCTCGTCCCCTTTTGGGACTCCGCCTCGGCGGCGTCCATGGGGCGAGGGGATGTAGCAGTCGGAAGTGAAAGACTATTCACATCCGACGAATCCAGGGATCCGCTCGACGAAGCGTCGAGCTGGGCCTTGGGCGGACTACATGATTATGTTCGGTGTTAGACGATATTGTGCCGTAAAGGAACACCATGAGTTATTCTGGTATCCGGATACTTATGATTCCGCCAGGGGCTTGGCCCTGGATGGCCACTCCTCTTCGCCGTCGTCGGCGTTGGTGGAGTAGTCCGGGAGAAGGGATTTTTCCTTCTTGGACCCTCCGGTCCCCCTAGTCGGGGTGGCCTTCCTCTTCTTTCCTCCCCCCGTTGGAGGGGGAGAGGCCTCTTCTTCCTCCTCCTCGCCTTCGTGGGAGGAGCGCGCTTCGGAGTCATCGGACGAGGAATCCGACACTACCAGGCGCCGGGAACTCTTTCGAGTTCTCGTGGCCTTCTTCTTGGCCTTCTTCTCCGGCACCACGTGAGGTGCCGGGACCAGCAGCTTTGCCAAGCGGGCATCTGCTAGGCCTTCGGGCAAAGGAGCCGGAGAGTCGATCTGTCCGGACTTCTTCTACCAGTCCTGTCAAAGGAACGGGAGCTTAGACCCCGCATAGAGTCAAACTATGAAAAACAGATATCCTGTGATGGGTAAAATAAACTTACGGCGCTGGCTTGGTGCTTCGCGTAGAATCTGCGATCCTCAGTGGTGGGAGGGTGAACCTCGGAGCCCTTGAATAGCACCTTCCAGGCATCTTCGTGCATTGTGTCAAAAAGCCTGGACAAAGTTTGGTGCTGGGCCGGGTCGAATTCCCACAAGTTAAAAGCCCGTCGTTGACACGGGAGGATGCGGCGGAAGAGCATGACCTGGATTACAGTGACAAGTTTAACCTTCTTGTCCATCAGGTTTTGGACACAGGTTTGGAGTCCGGTCACCTCTTCCGAATTACCCCATGACAGGCCCGTCTCTTTCTAGGAGGTGAGTCGTGTGGGGATGCCAAATCGGAATTCGGGGGCCGCTGCCCATTCAGGGTCACGCGGCTCGGTGATGTAGAACCACCCCGATTGCCACCCTTTGATGGTTTCCACAAAGCAGCCCCCGAGCCATGTGACGTTGGCCATCCTACCCACCATGGCGCCTCCGCACTCCGCTTGCCGGCCTCCCACTACCTTCGGCTTGACATTGAAGGTCTTTAGCCATAAGCCGAAGTGGGGCTTAATGCGGAGGAAGACCTGGCACACGACGATAAACGCCGAGATGTTGAGGATGAAGTTCGGGGCTAGATCGTGGAAATACAGGCCGTAGTAGAACATGAGCCCCCGGACAAATGGGTGGAGTGGGAAGCCCAGTCCAAGGAGGAAGTGGGGGAGGAACACCACCCTCTCATGGGGCCTAGGAGTGGGGATGAGTTGTCCCTCATCTGGGAGCCGGTGCGCGATGTCGTTGGACAAATATCCGGCTTTCCTCAACTTTTTGATGTGCCCCTCCATGACGGAGGAGGCCATCCACCTGCCTCCCTCTTCGGACATGGCTGGAGAAGGTTGAGGTGGGAAGTGCGGACTTGGGCGCTGGAGCTCGAGTGCACAGAGATGGATAAGCAAAGGAGGAAGAATGCGTAAATGGAAAGAGTGGATCCTTATCCCCTTATATGGGTGGACAAAACTATGTACCCCCACCAGCCTAGTAAAACTCGCCCATCTCCCAAACGTCGTGATTAATGGCGCGGTTGGGTTACCCACGCCCGTATTGATGAGAATCCAGGAATAAGGGGACACGATCTCTGCTTTGACAAGACGCGCCAAGGAAAACTGCCTCGCTAAACGCGCTGAGGTGGGACAGTAAAATGATTCGAATGAAGGCTTGGCCGTGGCATGATGTCACGCTGCGGAATACGTCAGCAGATTAGATTTATACAAATATTATTCTCTCTACGGTGGTATGTGGAGCTTATTTTGCAGAGCCGGACACTATCCTTGTGTTCAAAATCTTCTATGAAGTATTCGGAGGAGGAACCCGCCTAGCAATGCCGAAGAAAATTTGTGCGCCGGACTCGTCGTCATTGAAGCCTAGTTCAGGGGCTACTGAGGGAGTCCCGGATTAGGGGGTGTCCGGATGACCGGACTATAACCTTTGGCCGGACTCCTGGACTATGAAGATACAAGATTGAAGACTTCATCCCGTGTCCGGATGGGACTTTCCTTGGCGTGGAAGGCAAGCTTGGTGAGGGAGTCCTGGATTAGGGGGTGTCCGGATGGCCGGACTATGACATTTGGCCGGACTCCCGGACTATGAAGATACAAGATTGAAGACTTTGTCCCATGTCCGGATGGGACTTTCCTTGGCGTGGAAGGCAAGCTTGGCGATACGATATGTAGATCTCCTCCCATTGTAACCGACTATGTGTAACCCTAGCCCTCTCCGGTGTCTATATAAACCGGAGAGTTTTAGTTCGTAGGACGAACAACAATCATACCATAAGCTAGCTTCTAGGGTTTAGCCTCTCTGATCTCGTGGTAGATCTACTCTTGTACTACCCATATCATCAATATTAATCAAGCAGGAGTAGGGTTTTACCTCCATCGAGAGGGACCGAACCTGGGTAAAAACATCGTGTCCCTTGTCTCCTGTTACGATCCGCCTAGACGCACAGTTTGGGACCCCATACCCGAGATCCGCCGGTTTTGACACCGACATTGGTGCTTTCATTGAGAGTTCCTCTGTGTCGTCACCTTTAGGCTCGATGGCTTCTTCGATCATCAACCACGACGCGGTCCAGGGTGAGACTTTACTCCCCGGACAGATCTTCGTATTCGGCGACTTTGCATTGTGGGCCAATTCACTTGGCCATCTGGAGCAGATCGAAAGCTATGCCCCTGTCCATCAGGTTAGATTTGGAAGTTTAAACTACACGGCTGACATCCGCGGAGACCCGATCTTCGACGGATTTGAGCCACAGCCGAGCGTGCCGCACTGTCACGATGGGCATGATCTAGCTCTTCCGCCAGACAGTGCCCAGAGCGCCACTCAGGTGTCCGCTCCGACCCTTAGCTCGGAGCCGACTGCGCCGATTGGGGACGGGTGGCTAGATGCCGCTTGGGGGCTGCAATCTCTACGATGATCGAGCCGAACACCAATCTTGTCCTTCACGGAGCTCGTGACTCCAAGGTGCCGGACTCCGTTCTGGACTCCGAATCTTCCGCACCCCTCCCGATCGAACCCAATTGGGCTCCGATCATGGAGTTCACCGTCGCGGACACTTTCAACACTCGCCCTTTGGCGACATCCTGAATCCACTAAAGTCTTTCTCTTTATCAGGAGAGCCCTAGCCGGACTATGGTCAGCAAGGTTGGGATGCGGACGACGAAGAAATTCGAAACCCACCCACCACCCACTTCGTAGCCACTATCGACGATTTAACCGACATGCTCGACTTCGACTCCAAAGACATCGACGGTATGGACGCCGATGAAGGAGATGACCAAGAACCAGCGCCTATAGGGCACTGGAAAGCCACCTCGTCATACGACATATACATGGTGGACACCCCAAAAGAAGGGGATGGCGATGGATCAATGGAGGATGAACCCTCCAAGAAATAGCCTAAGCGCCAGCATCAGCGGCACTGCTCTAAATCCCACCAAAGCAAAAACGGCGAGTCCAGCACCGGAGACAATAACACCCCGGACAATGCCAAAGACAACCCCCTCCAGCAGGATTCAGCGTAGGAGGATGGAGAAGCCAGTCCTCATGAGAGAGCGGCAGACAGAGAGGTCGAGGACGATAATTAGATGCCTCCCTCCGAAGACGAAGCAAGCCTCGACGACAAAGAATTTGTCATGCCTGAGGACCCCGTCGAACAAGAGCATTTCAAACGCAGGCTCATGGCCATGGCAAGCAGCCTCAAGAGAAAACAGCAGCAGCTTAGAGCTGACGAAGACTTGCTAGCCGACAGATGGACTGAAGTCCTCGCTGCCGAAGAGTACAAACTCGAACGCCCCTCCAAGAGCTACCCAAAGTTTGGCTGCTACCCGAACTAGAGGAGGAAGCAACTAAACCTACATCACCAGCGTATGATGCGGCCGATCGGCCAACCCGTGGCCGCGACAGAGAGGCCTTTCGGCCATCA
The DNA here is from genome assembly GCF_002162155.2 of Triticum dicoccoides. NCBI lineage: Eukaryota > Viridiplantae > Streptophyta > Magnoliopsida > Poales > Poaceae > Triticum > Triticum dicoccoides. Next base: position 627,871,304 of record NC_041381.1, read on the forward strand.
ACTCAAGCCGCACCCCGGCGCCGCTCAAAACGTACCATGGCATGGGGAAATGCGCTAGACCTGTGAGACATATTGGAGGACAAGGCTGTCGGCATTCTGGGAACGGGGGTCCCCAGACTTGCCTGTCTGCGGCGTGGCTCAAGGGGCGGCCCAGCGAGACCCATCTTCATCAACACGAGCTCAAGACCATCGCGAGGGGCCAAGCCTCGCGAGGCGAACGACAGGAGGCTTCCTCAGGCACGGCCTCGTCAGGCTGGCTCGCGAGGAGGCGGAGAGATCAAGGCGGGGTACCTCACGAGGTGCCCATGATGCAAGCCATGACGACCAAGGGCGCTAGGCTGGCGCCAGCCTGCGCAGTGTCCTCCTTTCCTCTTTGGTGCTAAGGGAGCAAGCGCAGGCGAGAGTATCAAGCAAAGGCATCCATTTCGGTGCAACAAGACCAAGACCAGCAGAACGGCAGGATGGAGGTCATCGTGGAGCCCAAGCCGGCGTCACACCAGAGCCTTTGGCAGGCGAGGACCAACTTTAGTCAGGACAAGTGTACTAGATGTTCCCCTTCAAAATGGCCAATTGTTGGCGCCCTTCCCGCTCAATATTTGGGAAGAGGCCCAGGGCCTTTGCCTATAAATAGGACTAGCCACCCACAAGGTAGAGGCATCTGGAAATCGATCCAGAGAGCGACTGAACTCCCCCTAGTAGTTCATCGCACCAGCCAAGAGCAGACCCTCGCAAGGCTGTTCTTCCTTGTATTGTTCATCATCAGCCCAAGAGGCAATCCACCACACCACACACTGGAGTAGGGTATTACACCACAATGGTGGCCTAAACTAGTATAAACTCTGTGTCTCTTGTCTTGTTCCTTTGATTGCTTAGATCATAGCGAGGTGGTGAGGTGCAGGTAGGCAGAGGGCGAAATCTGCGCGCGCACCTCAGTGTTCAAATCTAGAGGGTCCGCCGGAACCCGAAATCTGACATTTTGCGTGCCAGGTAGGGGTGCGCCGGAATTCGTCTTCCGCCGCCCTGTTCTTCGCCGACCATTGCGTCCATGTCCGATGCTCGTCGGGCCCGCGCCGAGCGCCGAGCCGCTCTCGCTTCCCGCGTCGCCCAGACGGTCCCCGTCGGCGGCCACCCCCGCCGTTCCCCGTCGCCTGCCGTTAATGCCGCCACCGGCCCGGCGAGGAACGAGCAGCAAGCATCGTCCTAGCATCCATCCATGAGGAGAGACGGCTGCGCTGCCACTCCCTCGCTCGCCCCGGCTGGTTCTTCGTCCCGCGCGCCCCGCGCGGCTATGGAGGCTCGAGCTGCGCTCATCGCGGCAAACGAGCTCCTGTGCTATCGCCCAGTCGACGACGTCTACGAAGAGTGGCTCGGCCGCGTCACCGAGCTCGTCTGCGCCGCAGGGGGCTCCCCCGCGCCGTCCTTCTCGCTGCACCGTGCCCCGCCCTGCATGGGCAATGAAGCTCCGGGGGCGCCTCAGCCGCCTCCCCCTTAAGAAGGCGCCCTAGCCCCAAGGCGCGTGGCCCCTGGGCGGAACCCACCCTGTCCGGCGCCAACGCAGCAGGAGCGGAGCTGCCAAGAGGTTCCTCGCCCCCAAGAAGCTGCCCGAGTGCTCCCTGCTCCGGTCCGTCGCGAGCACGCTCCTGTTCCAGCACGCCAAGGCCCCATGCTGCTCCTAGCTGCAGCACATGGGGGCTTGCAAGACCAAGCTCCTCATCACCAAAGGCCTCCCGTGGCCACAGCAGGCTGCCGCGCCTTCACCACTGAGCTGCGCAGTGTCGCGTGGCCCTGCAAGTTCAAGCCAGACCTGCCTCCTCGCTACGACGGCACAGCCGACCCTGCGGAGTTCCTCCAGCTCTACGAGCTGGGTATCGAAGCTGCCAACAGGGATGAGAAGGTCATGGTGAACTGGTTTCCCATGGCGCTCAAGGACGGGGCCCGCACCTGGCTCCTGAACCTAGCTCCAGGCACGATCTCCTCCTAGGACGAGATGCGCACCCATTTCATTGCCAACTTCCAAGGTACTCGCGACCGGCCACCTGCCGTGAGCGACATGCGCTGCATCAAGCAGCAACCAGGGGAGACCCTGCAGAAGTACATCCAGCGCTTCAACAATGCATGCCTCAAGATTCCCAAGGTGACCGAGGAGGCCATCATCTCAGCCATCTCCCATGGCGTGCGTGACGTCAAGATGAAGGAGGAGCTGGCGATGCATGAAGATATGTGCACTTCCTTGGAGCTGTTCAACTTGGCAACCAATTGTGCCAGGGCTGAGGAAGGGCCCTTTCCCTCCTCGAGCTACTAGCCGCAGACCCAGAAGAGAAGAAATCCAAGGCCAAGGACGTGAAGCGCAAGGGGGCTGCCGTGCTTGCGGCAGAACCAGACACCGAGCGGGGCAGAGATCAGCCTGAGTCTTTCAAGGGCAGCCGGTACTGTGTGTACCACGACCTCCACACCCACAACACCAACGAATGCCAAGAGCTCTGAGCCGTGCGAGAAGGAAGGGTCGGCCGACGCCCCGACCGCAATGATCGTGGCTATGGCCGAGGAGGAGGAAGGAACGCAGGACGCTGGGAAGAGCGCGGCCCTCGCCAAGGGTGGCGCGACCGACCTCGCGAGGATCGCTGGCAGGATCAGCCTCGCGAGGGAGACTGGAGGGATCAGCCTCGCGAGGATCGCCTACAAGGACATGCATGCCTCCCTCCACTGCCGCCGCAGCCATGGAGAAATGAGGACCATCATCAGGACGAGGGGGCTGGGGGCTTCCAGGAGCTGCGCGCGATCGCCTGCATCCTGGGCGGAGCTCAAGCCCCAGCCTCTCAACGCATCTTCAAGCAGTTTGCCCGTGAAGTGAATGCAGTCCTCCCCAAGCTTGAAGCCACGCACCCGCTCAGGTGGTCGGCGTGCGCCATCATGTTCAGCTCAGCGGATCAGCTCAAGTGCGCGGCCACAGCCGGGGTCCTCCCAATGCTTTGCTCCCCAGTCATCAGCAACGTGCAAGTCACCAGGACCCTCATCGATGGCAGGGCAGGGCTCAACGTCCTGTCCGTAGAGACATTCAACAATCTCCAAGTGCCTTACGATCAGCTGCAGCCAACCAAGCCTTTCTCCGGAGTCACCGACGGCTCCACAGTTCCAATTGGGCAGGTCCGCCTCCCTATCACCTTCAGGGCGCGCAACAACTACCGCACCGAGCTCATCGACTTCGACGTCGCCCACATTTGCCTGCCGTACAACGCCATCCTCGGCTACCCAGCTCTCGCCAAGTTCATGGCCGTGACTCATCACGGCTACAACGTCCTCAAGATGCCAGGAAGTGGCGGAGTCATCACGATGCCCTGTGAAGAAAGAGACGTGGTGTGCTCCCTAGAACGAGCTTTTCAGGCCGCATCACTTGAAGACCCAGATCGCGGGATCGGGAGGCTCCCTGAGACCGCCCCCAAGAAGAAGAAGACATTGCCAGGCCCGACCCCTCAGGAGGCAAGCCCCTCAGGGTCCGCACCTGCTCAGGGGGCACCTACTTCTGTCACATAGGGAGGCGCGCCCGGCGCCCTCCTCAAGCAAGGCTCGGGGCTCCCTCCTGGAGGGCCACCGACCTTGCTAAGGTCATGAGGGAGGCACTTGGGCACCACTTGGCGTGTTTCAAAACATGTTCCCTCAGGAAGGAGCAATGCAAGGAGGACCAAACCCTCAGGAGTTCGTCAGTCAGATCATGCAAGAGTTGCAGGAGTCAAGAGTCATGAGTGGCAGCCGCCGCTTACCCACCGCAGCTCCCCATTCAGGCGAGGATGGTGGGCTGCACGTTTGCATCGACCTCCCAGGGCTCAACCGAGTCGCCTCCCAGGAGCGCTTCTGGCCCTCACGTGTGGGGCGCTGCGAAGGCCCACCCCACAGCTACATTCGCATGCCCTACGGCTTGCCGGACGCGGCTGCGGTGCGCCAGCGCCTCATGAGGAGCATCCTAGAGGCTCAGGAGGCCAGGCATTCCGCAGTCCTGGCGGAGATGGAGATGGTTCGCGAGGAGCCACCAGCGCCTCCGGAGCCTCCTGAGGCTCCTGGGCCTGGGGGCTCGTGAAGATCGGCTCCCGCAGCCTGCTACGTCTACTACTTCAACACACCTTCGTTGTCAACACTATCAGGTGACATCTTTCAAGTTTCGTTTCCAGCTAGGAGTGCCCTCAGAGCTGCATCATTCCCAGGTCGCGTGGGTCCGTCCCTGCGGCGTGTATCCCTTTTGCTCATGTTTTTAGCTTACCTTGTTGGGGGCGCCCCTCGGGCTGCATCATCCCCAAGTCGCTCGGGTCAGACCCAACGGCGTGTACCCCTCTTGCATTTATTTTTGGGCCATGCATTCGACCCATCATGCTTGTTATTTGATGCCTGTCCGTGGCACCCCTTCTT
>NC_041381.1:627875914-627988236 GCF_002162155.2 Triticum dicoccoides
CAAGCCCTCACCCTTTGGCTTTGTCCACGACATCGCGCCCTGGCAAACCAGTGACGACTGAGACTCGCTCGAGGGTCGGGACCCGAGGACGTAGAGCATCGACATCTAACCAAGCTTGCGCGTTAAAGGGGGGGGGTACCTGAGCATCGCGACTCAGGGCTCCTACCGGCTCTCCAGCCCTCACCCTCTGGTTTTTTCCATGGCATCGCACCCTGGCAAACCAGCGACGGCTGAGACTCGCTCGAGGGCCGGGACCCGAGGACGTAGAGCATTGGCATCTAGCCAAATTTGCAGGAACACATCACAAGTTAAGGCCCAGTGCCAGGCGCAACCCGCCTTGGGGTAGGACCCCGTGAGTCCCGCGCTGGCTCATGGGTGCCCCGCTACACCTCGTCAGGCCTTTAGTGCCTCGTCGCCTCTCCAAAGCAACTAACGGCTGACCTCCGCTTGTCATGGCGGACTCTTGCTCTTTTTGTGGTGAGCCTGCAGGACCCCTTCAAGGAGCCGTGCCAGGCGAGGCCCTCAGGGCGTCCTCTTCACTCTCGTCCATGCAAACCGCTTGCACGTTAAAGGGGGGGGGAGGTACCTAAGCATCGCGACTCAGGGCCCCTACTGGCTCTCCAGCCCTCACCCTCTGGCCTTGTCCACGGCATCGCGACCTGGCAAGCCAGCGACGGCTGAGATCCGCTCGAGGGCCGGGACCCGAGGACGTAGATCAGAAAGGGGAGCAAAGGCGAGAGGGAAGAGGCACGCAGAGACCTCGCCAGGCAACCCCTAGCCGGCCAATGCGCGAACCTGGCGCCGCACCAGGAAGCGTTCCCGACTCTCAAGATAAGTCACCCTCCGGAAACACTAGCTATCGCAGCACCGTCACTGCATCCAACGCAATCCCGTGTTAGCAATGTCACATTCCTTTCTCACCGAACGATAGCTGCTTGAGCGCTAAAGGGGACCTCCTGAGCATCGTGACTCAGCGGTTCTTACTGAACCCTGAGCCGCTCACCTCCTGGCTTTGACCACGGCATTGTGACCTGGCATACCAGCCACAGCTGAAGCCGCCTTGGGACCGGGACCTGTTGATGCAGAGCACCAAGCCCTCGTGAGGTTCGAAAGGAAGAAACTAAGCTAAGACGGAATAAGCGTCTCGCATTGCTCCACGATAAGGATCATATTGACAAATGGAGCTACAGACACCTTACAAGCCCCCACGGGGTGTGTTCTTGGCTGCTCGCAGGGACAAAAGACGCGTATCCTAAGGAGTCCTAACCACAGGAACCGTCACGGCAGATGCCATCATCAAGAGTGGGCCGTCAGGCACCAGCGCCAACCTCATCTAGATCAGAGACGGCGGCGGCCTAATGAGCCCGTCCTGCTTCGGGAGCGGCACAGGCTCGGGGGCTCGTAGCTGTCATTGCTCGTCTCTGGAGTCGCGAAGAGCTCAGCGGAGTCGCTGGATCCTCCGGCACCCCTGCCGCCGGAGGAGCTGCTGGAAGAACGTGCGACGGCAGGCCCGGTCCCTGCCGCTCCAGAGCTTCTGTCGCAGCCTCTGGGACAGCACTCCAGCCGACGCCCGTCTTCGTCGAAGACCTTGAAGAGCATCATGGAAGCGCCATCGAACTCCAGGTGGATCACGAGGGCGCCCCTCGCCCCGCAAACCCGGGCGATCTCGCCCCAGCCATGGGTCATGAAGACCTTACCTGGAGCGACGACCTCGACATCCGCATCGGTCGCGGGAGTCTGGCAATCGGCGTGCTGCAGCCAGATCCTGAAAGGCCCCCTCGGCGGAATCTCGAAGGCGAGGGAGGGAGGAAGGTGAATCCAAGATCGAGGAGGCATGGCGGCGTGGAGCACAAACTCTCAGGAGGAGCCTTCAGCGTGAACTCCAGGAGGGACAACATGCACCGCTGTGACCCGCCGGCGCCGACGGCGACGTCGTCCATGGCGCTCGGCATCAGCTCCTACAGGGCCCTCAAGGTGGGCGTACAAGGGCAGCGGAAACCCTGGTGGCGGCTGCTCACACCAAGGCCTCGACACCTCCTGCCGCGCGCCCTCATCTCGGCGGCAGAGGACCAACCGCTTCTTCGGCGGAAGCGGGTCAGGGCCCTCTCGGGGGGCCTTTCCTTTCTCTTGTGCGGAGAACCGGCGTATCGGAGCCATTGCAGCAAGGCGGAGCAGTGGCAAAGATGAAGAAGAGGAGAAGTAGCAGAGGAAGATGAACTGGAATGGCTCGTGCCGTTCCATACTTATAGCCAGGGGAGGCCAACCGCCGGCTTCCTTGATCGCAGGTAATCATGACCAGTTTTTGCATGTAGGGACTTGTCAGTTCGTGCAGTTACTTAGGCATCATGGGAGAGCGGAGCCGCCCACGTCCAATCAACCGCCATGCGGCACCCGAGGCCGCAGGCTGTTAGGGCCCGTGGCGCTTCACACTTTCCCCTTCGCCTCTCTGCTCAGCCAAGTTCGGGCGCGCTTTGGGCCCGGGGGCTACTGTCGGCGTTCTGAATGGGGGTCCCCAGACTTGCCTACGTGCGGCCTACGGCGTCGCTCAAGGGGTGGCCCAGCGAGACCCATCTTCATGAACACGAGCTCAAGACCCTCGCGAGGGGCCAAGCCTCGCGGGGCGGACGACAGGAGGCTTCCTCAGGCACGACCTCGTCAGGCTGGATCGCGAGGAGGCGGAGAGATCAAGGTGGGGTACCTCACGAGGTGCCCATGACGCAAGCCATGATGACCAAGGGCGCCAGGCGGGCGCCAGCCTGCACAGTGTCCTCCTTTCCTCTTTGGTGCTAAGGGAGCAAGCGCAGGCGAGAGTATCAAGCAAAGGCATCCATTTCGGTGCAACAAGACCAAGACCAGCAGAACGGCAGGATGGAGGTCATCGTGGAGCCCAACCCGGCGTCACACCAGAGCCTTTGGCAGGCGAGGACCAACTTTAGTCAGGATAAGTGTACTAGATGTTCCCCTTCAAAATGGCCAATTGTTGGCGCCCTTCCCGCTCAATATTTGGGAAGAGGCCCAGGGCCTTTGCCTATAAATAGGACTAGCCACCCGCAAGGTAGAGGCATCTGGAAATCGATCCAGAGAGCGACTGAACTCCCCCTAGTAGTTCATCGCACCAGCCAAGAGTAGACCCTCGCGAGGCTGTTCTTCCTTGTATTGTTCATCATCAGCCCAAGAGGCAATCCACCACACCACACACTGGAGTAGGGTATTACACCATAATGGTGGCCGGAACCAGTATAAACTCTGGGTCTCTCGTGTTGTTCCTTTGATTGCTTAGATCATAGCAAGGCGGTGAGGTGCAGGTAGGCAGAGGGCGAAATCTCCGCGCGCACCCCAGTGTTCGAATCTAGAGGGTCTACCGGAACCCGAAATCCGACAAAGGCAAGGCAAACAAGATCGATCTACGGATCGCGTGGGAGCCCCACGACATGTGACGATAACCGTCACGCCGGATATGGCAAATATGGCCAGGCCGAACACAACAGACAAAGCTCATCCGAGCTACGTCATGATATAGCCCAGACAAAGGCGCCGCACACCCACTATGCTTCACAGATGAAGTAATGGATCATCGAATCCCTGAGGGTTTTAAACCCGTAAACATCGAATCATACGATGGCACAACAGATCCTGCGGTATGGATCGAGGATTATCTCCTTCATATCCACATGGCCCGTGGTGATGATCTACACGCTATCAAATACCTCCCACTCAAGCTTAAAGGACCGGCTCGGCATTGGCTTAACAACTTGCCAGCAGAGTCAATTGGTTGCTGGGAGGACCTGGAATCCGCATTCCTTGACAATTTCCAGGGCACCTATGTGCGACCACCAGACGCCGATGACCTAAGCCACATAATTCAGCATCCAGAGGAATTGACGAGACAATTCTGGACACGGTTCCTAACCAAGAAAAATCAAATAGTCGACTGTCCGGACGCAGAGGCCCTCGCAGCCTTCAAGCATAACATCTGGGACGAATGGCTTGCCCGGCACCTAGGACAGGAAAAGCCGAAATCTATGGCAGCCCGTACGACACTCATGACCCACTTTTGCGCGGGAGAAGACAGCTGGCTAGCTCGTAGCAATAACATGACCAAGAGCCCTGGTAATTCGGATACCAAGGACAATGATGGCAGGTCGCGTCGCAACAAGAACAAGCGCCACATTAACGGCGACAATACTGAGGATACGGCAGTTAATGCCGGATTCAGAGGCTCTAAACCCGGTCAGCGGAAAAAGCCATTCAAAAGAAATACTCCGGGCCCGTCCAGTTTAGACCGGATACTCGATCGCTCGTGCCAGATACACGGCACCCCCGAACAACCGGCCAATCACACCAATAGGGATTGTTGGGTGTTCAAGCAGGCAGGCAAGTTTAGTGCCGAAAACAGAGATGAGGGGCTGCATAGAGATGATGAGGAGGAGCCCCGGCCACCGAACAATAGGGGACAGAAGGGCTTTCCCCCACAAGTGCGGACGGTGAACATGATATACGCAACCCACATCCCCAAGAGGGAACGGAAGCATGCGCTCAGGGACGTATATGCGTTGGAGCCAGTCTCCCCAGAGTTCAACCCATGGTCCTCCTGCCCGATCACTTTTGATCGAAGGGACCACCCCACTAGCATTTGTCACGGCGGATTCGCCGCATTGGTCCTAGACCCAATCATTGATGGATTTCACCTCACTAGAGTCCTCATGGACAGTGGCAGCAGCCTGAACTTGCTTTATCAGGATACAATGTGGAAAATGGGCATAGATCCCTTAAGGATTAAACCCACAAAGATGACCTTTAAAGGCGTCATACCAGGTATAGAGGCCAGCTGTACAGGCTCAGTTACACTCAAAGTGGTCTTCGGATCCCCGGATAATTTCTGAAGCGAGGAGTTAATCTTCGACATAGTCCCGTTCCGCAGTGGCTATCACACCCTGCTCGGGCGAACTGCATTTGCAAAGTTCAATGCTGTTCCGCACTACGCATATCTCAAGCTCAAGATGCCAGGCCCTCGAGGAGTCATCACGATCAATGGAAACACCAAACGCTCTCTCCGAACAGAGGAGCACACGGCGGCCCTCGCGGCGGAAGTACAAAGTAGCCTCTCAAGGCAATTCTCCAGTCCGGCTGTTCAGCGGCCGGACACCCTCAAGCGCGCCCGGAGTAACCTACAACGAGATCGTCTAGCACGTTCCGAGCTAGCATAGTAGTGCGGCCCCAACCCCAGCCCTCGCAAACTCGCGAAACCAGTACCACGCGTACATAATTACGCTCTGGAAATACCATGGGCATAAGGGGAGGGACACAACCACGACATGCCCAGAATGCGGCTCAACCGCACTGGGGCTCCGATTTTGTGATTTTTCTTTTTTTCTTTTACTTTCAGGACTCCACTATTCGGAAGACCTGTCCGGCAGTACAACCGCCGAACACACGATGCAACAGCCAGGGAGACAACAAGCCACGTCGAATGTCCAGGTGCTCTCTATAACGAGCTAAATACCTGTCTTACTTAAAGTCTCGCAGCTTGCCCCAGGAGGGGGACATGTCAAATAATCCCATCTCTTGCTCATCGCACTATTTTTATCATTCTGCTCTCATAGCAGCCCTTTAATAAACAATATATAGCTCTTGTCTATTATTGCATTTATTTTTTACATATGTTCAGTTATGACATTATGCAACCGTACACTTTGGTACGGCCAATACACCAGGGGCTTAATTACTCCAGAATACGGTGTGAGAAGACCGAATACTCTCATGAGTGCGGCACCCCAAACTTATAGCATTATATGCATCGGCTCCGAATCATGTCTTGGGTCAATAGTTGAGTTTGCCCGGCTCCCATGTTTTGGTACCTTACGTTCCGCTATATCATCTAAGGTAGCGCTGGGAGAACTACTGCGATTGTGCCCCAGTTGAGATGGGTTAACACTTCAGAAGAGAAAGCTAAAACTGACCGTCATGATAGGGCGAGAGTCGGTCGCTGTTCATGAGGTTTTTCGAGTCCTTAAAGACTTATGCCGCTTAGAGCGAGGAACTGGCTTTGTCCGGCCTAGGCGTGGATAGCGCCCCAAACTCGGTCTTCCGAATACTAGGGGCTTCGCCGAAATTTAAAATTATAGAATTCTATGGCTAAGTGAGAGTGATAAAGCATTATAAGTCCGATTGCCTTGTTCGTTGTGCTGAGCGCCTCCCTCGAAGGACCCAAGAATGGGAACAAGAGCGCTCAGGTTTATCCCGAACACCCCAGCACTCGCGGCATGGGGGTAGAAGCCGACGACTTGCATCTCTCAGATTTAATAAACGGTCGCACAGAAGGTAATATTTTAAATTCAAAAAGCGTTGCTTAGCACATATGAACAAGTTTTCAGTGCACAGGATAAACACGAGCGAGTTTACTCAAAAATTACATCCCTAGTACATTCATTCGCCACAAGGAGGGCACCCTTCAGGACGCCCTCATAATACATCTCGGGCCTGCGATGCTCCTTCCCCTTCGGTGGCCCTTCTGTCGCCCCAAACTCGATGCATACGGCGCGCTTGATGACTTCAATCCACGGACAGACATCCACCAGCCGCCTCACCAGCCCAAAGTAGCTCTCAGGCAGGACCTCCCCAGGCCACAGTCGGCCTATAAGGCCCTTCATGTCCTGTTCGGCCACCTTATGGAGCTCAACCAGCTGCTTCAGCTGGTCGCTCAAGGGCACCGGGCGTCCGGCCTCAGCATACTGGGACCAAAACATCTTCTCCGTCGAGCTCCCTTCTTCGGCTTGGTAGAATGCGGCGGCGTCGGACACACTGCGGGGCAGATCTGGGAATGCTCATGGAGAGCTCCGGATTCGGGTAAGTAACACGTAATTCACTTTCACATGCTTGCTTTGCATAAAGAATGCCTTACCCGCCGCTATCTTTTTCATCGCCTCAATCTCCTGGAGGGCTTTTCGGGCTTCGGCTTTGGTAGATTTGGCACTTTCAAGTGCCGAGGCAAGCTCGGACTCTCGCGTCTTTGAGTCAATTTCTAAACTCTCGTGTTTCTTCACGAGAGCATTGAGCTCTTGCCGCACCTCCGCCACCCGTGCCTCTTGTTTCTCTCGCTCGGTGCACTCCATGGCCGCATTATCTTCGGCCTTGGACAATGCTTCCTTCAGGGTCGCCACCTCGGTTGTGGCCCCTGTCACATTCATGTTGGTCCTATCACTATTTGCAACCATGTATTTTTATATACCCTTACATAAGGTACTACCTACCTTCCATGTCCTCGAGCTGCTTCTTGGCAAGGCCGAGCTCGTTCTCGGACCGCTCTAGGCTCTGCCTCAATGCATCGACCTCCGCAGTCAGTGCGACAGAGGTCAGCAGCGCGGCCTGCATCCCCATATTGACATTTTTATGTTAGACTTCTGATATATCTTTTTGGATCCTCAGTCCGGTTTTTCTTTCTGAACACCAAATTGAGCATCAGGGGCTACTGTCTATGCGGTAATATTTTTACATGTTTTAAATACATACCTCGAAGCCTATTAGAAGGCTGGCACAGGCTTCTGTCAGCCCGCTCTTGGCGGACTGAACCTTCTCGATCACCACACTCATAACAGTGTGGTGCTCCTCTTGCGAAGGGGCCGCCTGCCGGACTCCGGAACCACTGAAGGTTCCGGTGCGGTGTTCGGCCGAGGGCTGAACTTAGATCCCTCCGGGGTTTTATCCCCTTTGGGCATGGAGTCCGGGAGGTCGCCTTGCTGCGCCTCCAGGACCACCTCCTCCTGGCTCAGCCCCTTTTGGGACTCCACCTCGGCTTCGTCCGTAGGGTGGGGGGAGGAAGCCGTCAGGAGTGAAAGACTATTCATATCCGACGAGTCTAGGGAGCCACTCGACGAATCGTCGAGCTGAGCCTTGAGCGGACTGCATAATTATATTCGGCGTCAGAAGGTACTGTGCAATAAAGGAATACCGTGAGTTATTCTAGTATCCGGATACTTACGATTTTGCCAGGGGCTTGGCCCTGGATGGCCACTCCTCTCCGTCGTCTTCAGCGTCGGAGGCGTAGTCCAGGAGAAGGGTCTTCCCCTTCTTGGACCCTCCGGCCTCCCCAGTTGGGACGGCCTTCCTTTTCTTTCCTCCCCCCGCTGGAGGGGGAGAGGCTTCTTCTTGCTCCTCCTCGTCTTCGGAGGAGGAGTGCGCTTTGGGGTCGTCGGGCGATGAGTCCGACACCACCAGTCGCCGGGAGCTCCTTCGAGTTCTCGTGGCCTTCTTCTCCGGCACCACGTGGGGTGCCGGGACCAGCAGCTTCGTCAAGCGTGCGTCTGCTAGGCCTTCGGGCAAGGGAGCTGGACAGTTGATCTGTCCGGCCTTCTTCTGCCAGTCCTGTTAAAGGAATGGGAGTTTAGATCCCGCATAGAGTCAAACTATGAAAAACAAGTTCCCTGTAATGGGTAAACTAAGCTTACCACGCTGGCTTGGCGCTTCGCGCAGAATCCACGATCCTCGGTAGTGGGAGGCTGAACCTCGGAGCTCTTGAAAAGCACCTTCCAAGCATCTTCGTGCGTTGTGTCGAGGAGCCTGGATAGAGTTTGGTGCTGGGCCGGGTCGAATTCCCACAGATTAAAAGCCCGTCATTGACACGGGAGGATCTGGCGGAAGAGCATGACCTGAACTACGTTGACGAGTTTAACATTCTTGTCCATCAGGTTCTGGACGCAGGTTTGGAGTCCGGTCGCCTCTTCTGGATTACCCCATGACAGGCCCGTCTCTTTCCATGTGGTGAGCCGCGTGGGGATGCCAGATCGGAACTCGGGGGCCGCTGCCCATTCAGGGTCACGCGGCTCGGTGATGTAGAACCACCCCGATTGCCACCCTTTGATGGTTTCCACAAAGGATCCCTCGAGCCATGTGATGTTGGCCATCTTGCCCACCATGGCGCCTCCGCACTCCACTTGTCGGCCGCCCACAACCTTCGGCTTGACATTGAAGGTCTTCAGCCATAAGCCGAAGTGGGGCTGGATGCGGAGGAAGACCTCGCACACGATGATAAACGCCGAGATGTTGAGGATGAAGTTTGGGGCCAGGTCTTGGAAATCCAGGCCGTAGTAGAATATGAGCCCCCGGACAAATGGGTGAAGAGTAAAGCCCAGTCCACGGAGGAAATGGGTGAGAAACACGACCCTCTCATGGGGCCTGGGGGTGGGGATGAGCTGCCCCTCATCTGGGAGCTGGTGCATGATGTCGTTGGACAAGTATCCGGTTTTCCTCAGCTTTTTGATTTGCCCCTCCGTGATGGAGGCGGCCATCCACCTACCTCCCGCTCCGGACATGATTGGAGAAGGTTGAGGTGGGAAGTGCGGACTTGGGCGCTGGAGCTCGAGTGTGCAGCAATGGATAAGCGAAGGAAGAGGAAGGAGTAGATGGAAAGGCTAGATCCTTATCCCCTTATATGGGCGGCCGAAACTATGTGCCCCCACCAGCCTAGCAAAACTCACTTATCTCCCAAGCGCCATGATTAATGGAGCGGTTGGGTTACCCACGCCCGTATTGATGAGAATCCCGGAATAAGGGGACACGATCTCTGCTTTGACAAGACGTGCAAAGGAAACCGCCTCGCTAAACATGTTGAGGTGGGACAATAAAACGACTCGAATAAAGGCTTGGTTGTGACATGATGTCACGCTACAGAATACGTCAGCAGATTAGATTTGCGCGAATATTATTCTCTCTACGGTGGCATGTGGAAATTATTTTTCAGAGCCGGACACTATCCTTGTGTTCAACATCTTCTATGAAGTATTCGGAGGGGGAACCCACCTTGCAATGCCGAAGACAATTTGCGTGCCGGACTCGTTGTCATTGAAGCCTGGTTTAGGGGCTACTGAGGGAGTCCTGGATTAGGGGGTGTCCGGATGGCCGGACTATGACCTTTGACCGGACTCCCGGACTATGAAGATACAAGATTGAAGACTTCGTCCCATGTCCGGATGGGACATTCCTTGGCGTGGAAGGCAAGCTTGGCAATACGATATGTAGATCTCCTCCCATTGTAACCGACTATGTGTAACCCTAGCCCTCTCCGGTGTCTATATAAACCGGAGAGTTTTAGTCCGTAGGACGAACAACAATCATACCATAGGCTAGCTTCTAGGGTTTAGCCTCTCTGATCTCGTGGTAGATCTACTCTTGTACTACCCATATCATCAATATTAATCAACTAGGAGTAGGGTTTTACCTCCATCGAGAGGGCCCGAACCTGGGTAAAAACATCGTGTTCCTTGTCTCCTGTTACCATCCGCCTAGACGCACAGTTCGGGACCCCCTACCCGAGATCTGCCGGTTTTGACACCGACAACGACCATGTGACGACACATTGATATAGATCAAGATGATGGAGATCATGGTGTCATGCCGGTGATGATGGAGATCATGACGATGCTTTGGAGATGGAGATCAAAGGCACAATATGATGATGGCCATATCATGTCACATATTTTTGATTGCATATGATGTTTATCTTTTATACTTATTTTGTTTTGATTGACGGTAGCATTATAAGATGATCTCTCACTAAATTTCAAGATAAAAGTGTTCCCCCTGAGTATGCACCGTTGCCAAAGTTCGTCGTGCCTAGACACCACGTGATGATCGGGTGTGATAAGCTCTATGTCCATCTACAATGGGTGCAAGCCAATTTTGCACACATGGAATACTCAGGTTAAACTTGACGAGCCTAGCATATGCAGATATGGCCTCGGAACACTGGAGACCGAAAGGTCGAGCGTGAATCATATAGTAGATATGATCAATATAGTGATGTTCACCATTGAAAACTACTCCATCTCACGTGATGATCGGTTATGGTTTAGTTGATTTGTATCACGTGATCACTTAGATGACTAGAGGGATGTCTATCTAAGTGGGAGTTCTTAAGTAATATGATTAATTGAACTTAAATTTATCATGAACTTAGTCCTGGTAGTATTTTTCAAATTATGTTGTAGATCAATAGCTCGCGTTGTTGTTTTCATATGTTAATTTTGATATGTCCGTAGAGAAAACTGTGTTGAAAGATGTTAGTAGCAATGATGCGGATTGGATCCGTGATCTGAGGATTGTCCTCATTACTGCACAGAAGAATTATGTCCTTGATGCACTGCTAGGTGACAAACCTATTGCAGGAGCAGATGCAGACGTTATGAATGTTTGGCTAGCTCAATATGATGACTACTTGATAGTTTAGTGCACCATGCTTAACGGCTTGGAATCGGGACTTCAAAGACGTTTTTGTACGTCATGGACCATATGAGATGTTCCAGGAGTTGAAGTTAATATTTCAAGCAAATACCCGAGTTGAGAGATATGAAGTCTCCAACAAGTTCTGTAGCTAAAAGATGGAGGAGAATAGCTCAAGCAGTTAGCATGTACTCAGATTGTCTGGGTACTACAGTCGCTTGAATCAAGTGGGAGTTAATCTTCCAGATAAGATAGTGATTGACAGAGTTCTCTAGTCACCATCACCAAGTTGCTAGAACTTCGTGATGAACTATAGTATGCAAGGGATGACGAAAATGATTCCCGAGCTCTTCGTGATATTGAAATCGATGAAGGTAGAAATCAAGAAAGAGCATCAAGTGTTGATGATTGACAAGACCACTAGTTTCAAGAAAAGGGCAAAGGGAAAGAAAGGGAACTTCAAGTAGAATGACAAGCAAGTTGTCACTCCCACAAAGAAGCCCAAAGCTGGAACAAATCCTGAAACTGAGTTCTTACACTACAAAGGAAATGGTCACTGGAAGCGGAAATGCCCTGAATATTTGGTGGATAAGAAGGATGGCAAAGTGAACAAGGGTATATTTGATATACAGGTTATTGATGTGTACCTTACTAGTGTTTATAGTAGCCCCTGAGTATTTGATACTTGTTTGGTTGCTAAAAATTAGTAACTCGAAACAGGAGTTACAGAATAAACAGAGACTAGTTGAGGGTGAAGTGACGATGTGTGTTGGAAGTGGTTCCAAGATTGATATGATCATCATCGCACACTCCCTATACTTTCGGGATTAGTGTTAAACCTAAATAAATGTTATTTGGCATTTGCGTTGAGCATGAATATGATTTGATCATGTTTATTGCAAAATGGTTATTCATTTAAAGTCAAAGAATAATTGTTGTTCTGTTTACATGAATAAAACCTTCAATGGTCATACACCCAATGAAAATAGTTTGTTGGATCTCGATCGTAGTGATACACATATTCATAATATTAATGCCAAAAGATGCAAAGTTGATAATGATAGTGCAACATATTTGTGGCACTGCCGTTTGGGTCATATCGGTGTAAGCGCATGAAGAAACTCCATAAAAATTGACTTTTGGAATCACTTGATTATGAATCATTTGATGCTTGCGAACCGTCCCTTATGGGCAAGATGACTAAAACTCCATTCTTCGGAACAATTGAACGAGCTACTGACTTATTGGAAATAATACATACCGATGTATGCGATCCAATGAGTGTTAATGCTCGTGGCAAGTATCGTTATTTTCTGACCTTCACAGATGATTTGAGCAGATATGGGTATATCTACTTAATGAAACACAAGTCTGAAACATTTGAAAAGTTCAAAGAATTTCAGAGTGAAGTGGAGAATCATCGTAACAAGAAAATAAAGTTTCTACGATCTGATCATGGAGGAGAATATTTGAGTTACGAGTTTGGCCTTCATATAAAAACAATATGGAATAGTTTCACAGCTCACGCCACATGGAACACCACAGCGTAATGCTGTGTACAAATGTCATAACCACACTTTATTGGATATGGTGTGATCTATGATGTATCTTACCGATTTACCACTATCGTTTTTGGGTTATGCATTAGAGATAGTTGCATTCACTTTAAATAGGGCACCATCAAAATCCGTTTGAGACGACGCCTTATGAACTGTGGTTTGGCAAGAAACCAAAGTTGTCGTTTCTTAAAGTTTGGGACTGGATGCTTATGTGAAAAAGTTTCAACCTGATAAGCTCGAACCCAAATCGGAGAAGTGCGTATTCATAGAATGCCCCAAGGAAACTATTGGGTACACCTTCTATCACATATCCGAAAGCAAGATATTCGTTGCTAAGATGGATCCTTTCTAGAGAAGGAGTTTCTCTCGAAAGAAGTGAGTGGGAGAATAGTAGAACTTGATAAGGTAATAGTACCTTCTCCTGAATTAGAAAATAGTTCATCATTGAAATCAGTTCCAGTGATTCCTACACCAATTAGTGAGGAAGCTAATGATGATCATCATGAAACTTTAGATCAAGTTACTACAGAACCTCGTAGGTCTTCCAGAGTACGGTCTGCACCAGAGTGGTACGGTAATCCTATTCTGGAAGTCATGTTACTAGACCATGATGAACTTACGAACTATGAGGAAGCGATGATGAGCCTAGATTCCGCGAAATGGCATGAAGACCATGAGATCTGAGATAGGATCCATGTATGAGAACAAAGTGTGGACTTTGGTGGAGTTGCCCGATGATCGGAAAGCCATATAAAATAAATGGATCTTCAAGAGGAAGACGGACACTGATAGTAGTGTTACTATCTACAAAGCTCGACTTGTTGCGAAAGGTGTCAGTGTCAAAACCGGCGGATCTCGGGTAGGGGGTCCCGAACTGTGCGTCTAGGCGGATGGTAACAGGAGACAAGGGACACGATGTTTTTACCCAGGTTTGGACCCTCTCGATGGAGGTAAAACCCTACTCCTGCTTGATTAATATTGATGATATGGGTAGTACAAGAGTTGATCTACCACGAGATCAGAGAGGCTAAACCCTAGAAGCTAGCCTATGGTATGATTATTGTTCGTCCTACGGACTAAAACTCTCCGGTTTATATAGACACCGGAGAGGGCTAGGGTTACACAGAGTCGGTTACAATGGGAGGAGATCTACATATCTTATCGCCAAGCTTGCCTTCCACGCCAAGGAAAGTCCTATCCGGACACGGGACGAAGTCTTCAATCTTGTATCTTCATAGTCCGGGAGTCCGGCCAAAGGTCATAGTCCGGCCATCCGCACACCCCCTAATCCAGGACTCCCTCAGTAGCCCATGAACCAAGCTTCAATGACGACGAGTCCGGCGCGCAAATTGTCTTCAGCATTGCAAGGAGGGTTCCTCCTCTGAATATTTCATAAAATATGTTGAACACAAGGATAGTGTCCGGCTCTGCAAAATAGTTTCCACATACCACCGTAGAGAGAATAATATTCACACAAATCTAATCTACTGACGTATTCCGTAGCGTGACATCATGCCACAACCAAGCCTTTATTTGAATCGTTTTACTATCCCACCTCAGCGTGTTTAGCGAGGCGGTTTCCTTGGCATGTCTTGTCAAAGCAGAGATCGTGTCCCCTTATTCCGGGATTCTCATCAATACGGGCATGGGTAACCCAACCGCGCCATTAATCGTGGCGCTTGGGAGATAAGTGAATTTTACTAGGCTGGTGGGGGCACATGGTTTCGGCCGCCCATATAAGGGGATAAGAATCCACCCTTTCCATCTACGCCTTCCTCCTCCTTCGCTTATCCATTCCTGCGCACTTGAGCTCCAGCGCCCAAGTACGCACTTCCCACGTCAACCTTCTCCAATCATGTCCGGAGCGGGAGGCAAGTGGATGGCCTCCTCCGTTATGGAGGGGCAAATCAAGAAGCTGAGGAAAGTCAGATACTTGTCCAACGACATTGCGCACCGGCTTCCGGATGAGGGGCAGCTCATCCCCACCCCCAGGCCCCATGAGAGGGCCGTGTTTCTCCCCCATTTCCTCTGCGGACTGGGCTTTCCTCTTCACCCATTTGTCCGGGGGCTCATGTTCTACTACGGCCTGGACTTCCACGATCTGGCCCCGAACTTCATCCTCAACATCTCAGCGTTTATCGTCGTGTGTGAGGTCTTCCTCCGCATCCAGCCCCACTTCGGCTTATGGCTGAAGACCTCCAATGTCAAGCCGAAGGTTGTGGGCGGGCGACAAGCGGAGTGCAGAGGCGCCATGGTGGGCAAGATGGCCAACGTCACATGGCTCGAGGGGTCCTTTGTGGAAACCATCAAAGGGTGGCAATCGGGGTGGTTCTACATCACCGAGCCGCGTGACCCTGAATGGACAGCGGCCCCCGAGTTCCGATCTGGCATCCCCACGCGGCTCACTTCATGGAAAGAGACGGGCCTATGATGGGGCAATCCAGAAGAGGCGACCGGACTCCAAACCTGCGTCCAGAACCTGATGGACAAGAGGGTTAAACTTGTTAACGTAATCCAGGTCATGCTCTTCCGCCGGATCCTCCCGTGTCAACGACGGGCTTTTAATTTGAGGGAATTCGACCCGGCTCAACACCAAACTCTGTCCAGGCTCTTCGACACAATGCACGAAGATGCTTGGAAGGTGCTTTTCAAGAGCTCTGAGGTCCACCCTCCCACTACCGACGATCACGGATTCTGCACGAAGCGCCAAGCCAGCTCGGTAAGCTTAGTTTACCCATTACAGGGTATTTGTTTTTTCATAGTTTGACTCTATGCGGGATCTAAACTCCCATTCCTTTAACAGGATTGGCAGAAGAAGGCCGAACAGATCGACTGTCCGGCTCCTTTGCCCGAAGACCCAGCAGACGCCCGCCTGACGAAGCTGCTGGGCCCGACACCCCACGTGGTGCCAGAGAAGAAGGCCACGGGAACTCGAAGGAGCTCCCGGCGACTGG
Source organism: Triticum dicoccoides (assembly GCF_002162155.2). Lineage (NCBI taxonomy): Eukaryota > Viridiplantae > Streptophyta > Magnoliopsida > Poales > Poaceae > Triticum > Triticum dicoccoides. Next base: position 627,891,642 of record NC_041381.1, read on the forward strand.
TGGTGTCGGACTCATCACCTGACGACCCCGAAGCGCACTCCTCCTCTGACGAGGAGGAGGAGGAAGAAGAAGCCTCTCCCCCTCCAACGGGGGGAGGAAAGGAAAGGAAGGCCGCCCCAACTGGGGAGGCTAGAGGGTCCAAGAAGGGGAAGACCCTTCTTCCGGACTACGCCTCCGATGCCGAAGACGGCGGAGAGGAGTGGCCATCCAGGGCCAAGCCCCTGGCGAAATCGTAAGTATCCGGATACCAGAATAACTCACGGTGTTCCTTTATTGCACAGTACCTTCTGACGCCGAATATAATTATGCAGTCCGCCCAAGGCTCAGCTCGACGATTCGTCGAGTGGCTCCCAAGACTCGTCGGATATGAATATTCTTACACTCCCGATGGCTTCCTCCCCCCGCCCTACGGATGAAGCCGAGGCGGAGTCCTGAAAGGGGCTGAGCTAGGAGGAGGTGGTCCTGGAGGTGTGGCAAGGCGACCTATCGGACTCCAGGCCCAAAGGGGATAAAACCCTGGAGGGATCTAAGTCCGGCCCTGGGCCGGACGCTGCACCAGAACCTTCAGTGTTCCGGAGTCCGGCAGGCGGCCCCTTCGCAAGAAGGGCAAGCCTACGACGTCGGCGGCCTCCGTCCAACCGAAGGCGCCGGACAATTTGCTGGAGGTGCTTAACGGCGCCTCCATCGACGAGGAGCACCGCACTATTATGAGTGCGGTGATCGAGAAGGTTCAGTCTGCCAAGAGCGGGCTCACTAAAGCATGTGCCAGCCTTCTAAAAGGCTTTGAGGTATGTATTTAAAACATGTAAAAATGTTACCGCATAGACAGTAGCCCCTGATGCTCAGTTTGGTGTTCGGAAAGAAAAGCCGAACTGAGGATCTAAAAAGATATACGCAGGAGTCTAACAGAAATATGTCAATATGGGAATGCAGGCTGCGCTGCTGACCTCTGCCGCACTGACTACGGAGGTCGATGCATTGAAGCAGCACCTCAAGCGGTCCGAGAACGAGCTCGGCCTTGCCAAGAAGCAGCTCGAGGACAAGGAAGGTAGGTAGTACCTTATGTAAATATATATATATATATAAATACCTGGTTGCAAATAATGACAGGACCAACGTGAATGTTACAGGGGCCACAACCGAGGTGGCGACCCTGAAGGAAGCGCTGTCCAAGGCCGAAGACGATGCAGCCATGGAGCGCACCAAGCGAGAGAAACAAGAGGCGCGGGTGACGGAGGTGCAGCAAGAGCTCGATGCTCTCGTGAAGAAACACGAGAGTTTAGAGCTTGACTCAAAGACTCGAAAGTCCGAGCTTGCCTCGGCACTTGAAAGCGCCAAGTCTGCCAAGGCTGAAGCCCAAAAAGCCCTCCAAGAGATTGAGGAGATGAAAAAGATAGCGGCGGGTAAGGAATTCTTTATGCAAAGCAAGCATGTGAAAGTGAATTACATGTTACTTACCCAAATCCGGAGCTCTCCAGGAGCATTCGCAGATCTGCCCCGCAGTGTGTCCGACGCTGCCGCATTCTACCGAGCCGAAGAGGGGAGCTCGATGAAGAAGGTGTTCTGGTCCCAGTATGCTGAGGCCGGACACCCAGTGCCCTTGAGCGACCAGCTGAAGCAGCTGGTCGAGCTCCATAAGGTGGCCGAACAGGCCATGAAGGGCCTTAGGTCGGCTGTGGCCTGGGGAGGTCCTGCCTGAGAGCTACTTTGGGCTGGTGAGGCGGCTGGTGGATGCCTGTCCGCGGCTTGAAGTCATCAAGCACTCCGTATGCATCGAAGGCGCCCGTAGGGCTTTTGCCCATGCTAAAGTGCACTGGGGCAAGCTGGATGCTGAGAAGCTGGTGACAGAAGGGCCACCGGAGGGGAAGGAGCATCGCAGGCCCGAGATGTATTATGAGGGCGTCCCGAAGGGTGCCCGTCTTGTGGCGAATGAATGTGCCAGGGACGTAATTTTTGAGTAAACTCGCTCGTGTTTATCCTGTGCGCTGAAGACTTATTCATATGCGCTAAGCAACACTTTTTTGAGTTTAAAATATTACCTTCTGTGCGACTGTCTATTAAATCTGAGAGATGCAAGTTGTCGGCTTCTGCCCCCATGCCGCGAGTGCAGGGGTGTTCAGGATCAACCTGAGCGCTCTTGTTCCCATTCTTGGGTCCTTCGAGGGAGGCGCTCAGCACAACGAACAAGGCAATCGGACTTATAATGCTTTATCACTCTCACTTAGCCATAGGATTCTATAATTTTAAACTTTGGCGAAGCCCCTAGTATTCGGAAGACCGAGTTCGGGGCGCTATCCACGCCTAGGCCAGACAAAGCCAGCTCCTCGCTCTAAGCGGCATAAGTCTTCAAGGACTCGAAAAACCTCGCGAACAGCGACCGGCTCTCGCCCTATCATGACGGTCAGTTTTAGCTTTCTCTACTGAGGTGTTAACCCAGCTCAACTGGGGCACAATCCCAGTAGTTCTCCCAGCGCTACCTTAGCTGATATAGCGGAATGTAAGGTACCAAAACATGGGAGCCGGGCAAACCCAACTATTGACCCAAGACATGATTCGGAGCCGATGCATACAATGCTATAAGTTCGGGGTGCCGCACTCATGAGAGTGTTCGGTCTTCTCACACCGTATTCTGGGGTAATTAAGCCCCTAGTGTATTGGCCGTACCAAAGTGTGTGATTGCATAGTGTCAAAACTGAACATATGTAAGAAATAAATGCAATAATAGGCAAGAGCTATATATTGTTTATTAAAGGGCTGCTATGAGAGCAGAACGATACAAATAGTGCGATAACCAAGAGATGGGATTATTTGACATGTCCCTCTCCAGGGGCAAGCTGCGAGACTTTAAGTAAGACGGGTATTTAGCTCGTTATAGAGACCACCTGTACGTTCGACGTGGCTTGTTGTCTTCCTGGCTGTTGCATTGTGTGTTCGGCGATTGTACTACCGGACAGGTCTTCCAAATAGTGGAGTCCTGAAAGTAAAAAAAAGAGAGAAAAACCACAAAAATCAGGAGCCCCTAGTGCGGTTAAGCCGCATTCTGGGCATGCCGTGGTTGTACCCCTCCCCCTATGCCCATGGTATTTCCAGAGCGTAATTGTGTACGCGTGGTACTGGTTTCGCAATCTCGCGAGGGCTGGGGTTGGGGCCGCACTGCTATGCTTGCTCGGAACGTGCCAGACGGTCTTGTTGTAGGTTACTCCGGGCGCGCTTGACGGTGTCCGGACGCTTAACAGCCGGACTGGAGAATTGCCTTGAGAGGCTACTTTATACTTCCGCCGCGAGGGCCGCCGTGTGCTCCTCTATTCGAAGAGAGCGTTCGGTGTTTCCATTGACCGTAATGAGTCCACGAGGGCCTGGCATCTTGAGCTTGAGATATGCGTAGTGCGGCACCGCATTGAACTTTGCAAATGCGGTTCGTCCGAGCAGGGCATGATAGCCACTGCGGAACGGGACTATGTCGAAGATTAACTCTTCGCTTCGGAAATTATCCGGGGATCGGAAGACCACTTCGAGTGTAACCGAGCCTGTACAGCTGGCCTCTACACCTGGTATGACGCCTTTAAAGGTCGTCTTTGTGGGTTTTTAATCCTTGAGGGATCTATGCCCATTTTCCGCACTGTATACTGATAAAGCAGGTTCAGGCTGCTGCCGCCGTCCATGAGGACTCTAGTGAGGTGAAATCCGTCAATGATTGGGTCTAGGACCGATGCGGCGAATCCGCCGTGACGAATGCTAGTGGGGTGGTCCCTTCGATCAAAAGTGATCGGGCAGGAGGACCATGGGTTGAACTTTGGGGCGACTGGATCCAACGCATATATGTCCTTGAGCACACGCTTCCGTTCCCTTTTGGGGATGTGGGTTGCGTATATCATGTTCACCGTCTGCACTTGTGGGGGAAAGCCCTTCTGTCCTCTGTTGTTCGGCGGCCGGGGCTCCTCCTCCTCATCGCTATGCAGCCCCTTGTCTCTGTTTTCTGCACTTAACTTGCCTGCCTGCTTGAACACCCAACAGTCCCTGTTGGTGTGATTGGCTGGTTGTTCGGGGGTGCCGTGTATCTGGCACGAGCGATCGAGTATCCGGTCTAAACTGGATGGGCTCGGAGTATTTGTTTTGAATGGCTTTTTCCGCTAACCGGGTTTAGAGCCTCTGAATCCGGCATTAGCTGCCATATCCTTAGTTTTGCCGCCGTTAATGCGGCGCTTGTGCTTGTTGCGACGCGGCCTGCCATTGTTGTCCTTGGTATCCGAATTACCAGGGCTCTTGGTCATGTTATTGCTACGAGCTAGCCAGTTGTCTTCTCCCGCGCAAAAGCGGGTCATGAGTGTCGTGAGGGCTGTGATGGATTTTGGCTTTTCCTGTCCTAGGTGTTGGGCAAGCCATTCGTCTCGGATGTTATGCTTGAAGGCTGCGAGGGCCTCCGCGTCCGGACAGTCGACTATTTGATTTTTCTTGGTTAGGAACCGTGTCCAGAATTGTCTGGCCGATTCCTCGGGCTGCTGAATTATGTGGCTTAGGTCATCAGCATCTGGTGGTCACACATGGGTTCCCTGGAAATTGTCAAGGAATGCGGATTCCAGGTCATCCCAACAACCAATTGACTCTGCTGGCAAGCTGTTAAGCCAATGCCTAGCCGGTCCTTTAAGCTTGATTGGGAGGTATTTGATAGCGTGTAGATCATCACCACGGGCCATGTGGATATGAAGGAGATAATCCTCGATCCATGCCGCTGGATCTATTGTGCCATCATATGATTCGATGTTTACGGGTTTAAAACCCTCGAGGATTTGATGATCCATTACTTCATCTGTGAAGCATACTGGGTGTGCGGCGCCTCTGTACTAGGCTATATCACGACGTAGCTCGGATGAGCTTTGTATGTTGTGTTCGTCCTGGCCGTATTTGCCATATCTGGCGTGACAGTTATCGTCACGTGTAGTGGGGCGCCCACGCGATCCGTAGATCGATCTTGTTTGCCTTGCCTTGTCCTCCAATATGTCTCGCAGGTCTGGCTCGTTTCCCCGTGCCTTGGTACTTTTTGAGCGGTGCCAGGGTGCAGCTTGAGTTGAGGGCCGAAAGGCCTCTCTGAGGCGCCCACGGGGTGATGTAGGTTTATTTGCTTCCTCCTCTAGTTGGGGTAGCAGCTTGCGCTTTGGGTAGCTCTTGGAGGGGTGTTCGAGTTTGTACTCTTCGGCAGCGAGGACTTCCGTCCATCTGTCGGCTAGCAAGTCTTGGTCAGCTCTAAGCTGCTGCTGTTTTCTCTTGAGGCTGCTTGCCGTGGCCATAAGCCTGCGTTTGAAACGCTCTTGTTCGACGGGGTCCTCAGGCACGACAAATTCGTCGTCGTCGAGGCTTGCTTCGTCTTTGGAGGGAGGCATGTAATTATCGTCCTCGACCTCTCTATCTGCCGCTCTCTCATGAGGGCTGGCTTCTCCATCCTCCTGCGCTGAATCCTGCTGGAGGGGGTTGTCTTCGGCACTATCCGGGGTGTTATTGTCTCCGGTGCCGGACTCGCCGTTTTTGCTTTGGCGGGATTTAGAGCGGCGCCGCTGACGCCGGCGCTTAGGTTGTTTCTTGGAGGGGTCATCCTTCGTTGTTCCATCGCCATCCCCTTCTTTTAGGGTATCCACCATGTATATGTCGTATGACGAGGTGGCTTTCAAGTGCCCTATAGGCGCTGGTTCTTGCTCATCTCCTTCATCGACGTCCATACCGTTGATGTCTTCGGAGTCGAAGTCGAGCATGTCGGTTAAATCGTCGACAGTGGCTACGAAGTGGGTGGTGGGTGGGCTTCGAATTTCTTCGTCGTCCGCATCCCAAACCTGCTGACCATAGTCCGGCCAGGGCTCTCCTGATAAAGAGAGAGACTTTAGTGAGTTCAGGATGTCACCAAAGGGAAAGTGTTGAAAGATGTCCGCGGTGGTGAACTCCATGATCGGAGCCCAATTGGGTTCGATCGGGAGAGGTGCGGAAGATTTGGAGTCCAGGATGGAGTCCGGCACCCTGGAGTCACGAGCTTCGCGAAGGACAAGATTGGTGTTCGACTCGATCGCCGTAGAGATTGCAGCCCCCGAGGCGGTGTCCAGCCATCCGTCCTCGACCGGCACAGTCGGCTCCGAGCAAAGGGTCGAAGCGGACAACTGAGCGGCGCTTTGGGTGCTGTCCGACGGCAGAGCTAGATCATGCCCATCGTGACAATGCGGCGTGCTCGGCTGTGGCTCGAATCCGCCAAAGATCAAGTCTCCGCGGACGTCTGCATTGTAGTTTAAACTTCCAAATCTGACCTAATGGCCAGGGGCGTAGCTTTTGATCTGCTCCAGACGGCCAAGTGAATTGGCCCGCAATGCAAAGCCGCCGAATACGAAGATCTGTTCGGGGAGAAAAGTCTCACCCTGGACCGCGTCGAGGTTGACGATCGAAGAAGCCATCGGGCCTGAAGGTGACGACACATAGGAACTCTCAATGAAAGCACCAATGTCGGTGTCAAAACCGGCGGATCTCGGGTAGGGGGTCCCGAACTGTGCATCTAAGCGGATGGTAACAGGAGACAAGGGACACGATGTTTTTACCCAGGTTCGGGCCCTCTCAATGGAGGTAAAACCCTACTCCTGCTTGATTAATATTGATGATATGGGTAGTACAAGAGTTGATCTACCACGAGATCAGAGAGGCTAAACCCTAGAAGCTAGCCTATGGTATGATTATTGTTCGTCCTACGGACTAAAACTCTCCGGTTTATATAGACACCGAAGAGGGCTAGGGTTACACAGAGTCGGTTACAATGGGAGGAGATCTACATATCGTATCGCCAAGCTTGCCTTCCACGCCAAGGAAAGTCCTATCTGGACACGGGATGTAGTCTTCAATCTTGTATCTTCATAGTCCGGGAGTCCGGCCAAAAGTCATAGTCCGGCCATCCAGACACCCCCTAATCCAGGACTCCCTCAAAAGGTTTTCGACAAGTTCAAGGTGTTGAATACGATGAGATTTTCTCACTCGTAACGATGCTTAAGTCTGTCCGAATCATGTGAGCAATTGCCACATTTTATGAAGTTTGGCAAATGGATGTCAAAGCTGCATTCCTTAATGGATTTCTTAAAGAAGAGTTGTATATGATGCAACCAGAAGGTTTTGCCAATCCGAAAGGTGCTAACAAAGTGTGCAAGCTCCAGTGATCCATCTATGGACTGGTGCAAGCATCTCGGAGTTGGAATATATGCTTTGATGAGTAGATCGAAGCATATAGTTTTATACGGACTTGCAGTGAAGCCTTTATTTACAATAAAGTGAGTGGGAGCACTACAGCCTTTCTGATAAGTATATGTGAGTGACATATTGTTGATCAGAAATGATGTAGAATTTTTCTGGAAAGCATATACAAGTGTTTGAAAGGAGTTCTTTAAAAGAAAGACCTCAGTAAAGCTACTTACATATTGAGCATCAAGATCTATTGAGATAGATCAAGACGCTTGATAAGATTTTCAATTAGTACATACCTTGACAAGATTTTGAAGTAGTTCAAAATGGAATAGTCAAAGAAAGAGTTCTTGCCTGTGTTGCAAAGGTGTGAAATTCAGTAAGACTCAAATCCCAACCACGACAGAAAATAGAAAGAGAATGAAAGTCATTCCCTATGCCTCAGTCATAGATTCTAAAAGGATGCTATGCTATGGACCAGACCTATTGCATACCCTGCCCTGTTTTGGCAAGGGAGTACAATAGTGATCTAGGAGTAGATCAATGGACATTGGTCAAAATTATCCTTAGCGGAATAAGGATATGTTTCTCGATTATGGAGGTGACAAGAGGTTTGTCGTAAAGGGTTATGTCGATGCAAGTTTTGACACTGATCCAGATGACTCTTAAGTTTCAATCTGGATACATATTGAAAGTGGGAGCAATTAGCTAGAGTAGCTCCATGCAGAGCATTGTAGACATAAAATATTTGCAAAATACATACGGCTCTGAATTTGACAGACCCGTTGACTAAACTTCTCTCACGAGCAAAACATGATCACACCTTAGTACTCTTTGGGTGTTAATCACATAGAGATGTGAACTAGATTATTGACTCTAGTAAACCCTTTGGGTGTTGATCACATGATGATGTGAACTATGGGTGTTAATCATATACACATATGAATATTAGTGTTAAATCACATAATGATGTGAACTAGATTATTGACTCTAGTGCAAGTGGGAGACTGAAGGAAATATGCCCTAGAGGCAATAATAAAGTTATTATTTATTTCCTTATATCATGATAAATGTTTATTATTCATGCTAGAATTGTATTAACCGGAAACATAATACATGTGTGAATACATAGACAAACATAATGTCACTAGTATGCCTCTACTTGACTAGCTCGTTAATCAAAGATAGTTAAGTTTCCTAACCATAGACATGAGTTGTTATTTGATTAACGGGATCACATCATTAGGAGAATGATGTGATGGACTTGACCCATTCCGTTAGCTTAGCACTCTATCGTTTAGTATGTTGCTATTGCTTTATTCATGACTTATACATGTTCCTATAACTATGAGATTATGCAACTCCCGTTTACCGGAGGAACACTTTGTGTGCTACCAAACGTCACAACGTAACTGGGTGATTATAAAGGTGCTCTACAGGTGTCCCCAAAGGTACTTGTTGGGTTGGCGTATTTCGAGATTAGGATTTGTCACTCCGATTGTCAGAGAGGTATCTCTGAGCCCACTCGGTAATGCACATCACTATAAGCCTTGCAAGCATTGTAACTAATGATTTAGTTGCGGGATGATGTATTACGGAACGAGTAAAGAGACTTGCCGGTAACGAGATTGAACTAGGTATTGAGATACCGACGATCGAATCTCGGGCAAGTAACATACCGATGACAAAGGGAACAACGTATGTTGTTATGCGGTTTGACCGATAAAGATCTTCATAGAATATATGGGAGCCAATATGAGCATCCAGGTTCCGCTATTGGTTATTGACCGGAGACGTGTCTCGGTCATGTCTACATAGTTCTCGAACCCGTAGGGTCCGCACGCTTAAAGCTCGATGATGGTTATATTATTAGTTTTTGTGTTTTGATGTACCGAAGGTAGTTCGGAGTCCCGGATGAGATCGGGGACATGACGAGGAGTCTCGAAATGGTCGAGACGTAAAGATTGATATATTGGACGACTATATTCGGACTTCGGAAAGGTTCCGAGTGATTCAGGTATTTTTCGGAGTACCGGAGAGTTATGAGAATTCGCCGGGGAGTATATGGGCCTTATTGGGCCATACGGGAATAGAGGAGAGAGGCCAAAAGGAAGGAGGCCTGCGGCCCCTGGACCGAATTGGACAAGGGGTGCAACCGCCTTTTCCTTCTCCCTCTCCTCTTTCCTTCTCTCCTACTCCAACAAGGAAAGGGGGAGTCCTACTCCCAGTGGGAGTAGGACTCCCCCCTTAGTGCGCCCTCCTCCTTGGCCGGCCGCCTCCCCCCTTGCTCCTTTATATACGGGGGCAGGGGGGCACCCCAAGAGACAACAATTGATCTCTTGATCTCTTAGCCGTGTGCGGTGCCCCCCTCCACCATAGTCCTCCTTGATAATATTGTAGCGGTGCTTAGGCGAAGCCCTGCGACGGTAGAACATCAAGATTGTCACCACGCCGTCGTGCTGACGAAACTCTCCCTCGACACTCGGTTGGATCGGAGTTCGAGGGACGTTATCGAGCTGAACGTGTGCAAGAACTCGGAGGTGCCGTAGTTTTGGTGCTTGATCGGTCGTGCCGTCAAGATGTACGACTACATCAACCGCGTTGTTCTAACGCTTCTGCTTTCGGTCTATGAGGGTACGTGGACGACACTCTCCCCTCTCGTTGTTATGCATCACCATGATCTTGCGTGTGCGTAGGAATTTTTTTTGAAATTACTGCGTTCCCCAACATCTTCATCCTACGCCTTCCACAGATTGATAAACCTTAGGTCATCCACTTGACGGAAATTTTCTACTGTCCTACAAACCTATGCACTTGGAGGCCCAACAACGTCTACAAGAAGAAGGTTGCGTAGTAGACATCAATTCATGTGAACTATTCACTTGTTATTGAACCATTTGATGTTTGGGGTTTAAATATATGGGACCTTTTCCTTCCTCCAATGGGTATACACATATTTTAGTTGTTGTTGATTATGTTACTAAGTGGGTAGAAGCTATTCCAACTAGTAATGCTGATCATAACACTTCTATTAAGATGCTTAAAGAAGTTATTTTTCCGAGGTTTGGAGTCCCTAGATATTTAATGACTGATGGTGGTTCACATTTTATTCATGGTGCTTTTCGTAAAATGATTGCTAAGTATGATGTTAATCATGGAATTGCATTTCCGTATCATCCTCAGTCTAGTGGTCAAGTAGAATTGAGTAATAGAGAGATCAAATTTATTTTGCAAAAAACTGTTAATAGATCTAGAAAGAATTGGTCCAAGAAACTTGATGATGCATTATGGGCTTATAGAACCGCTTATAAGAATCCTATGTGTATATCTCCGTATAAAATGGTTTATGGAAAGGCATGTCACTTACCTCTCGAACTAGAACATAAGGCATATTGGGCTATTAAAGTTCTCAATTATGATTTCAAACTTGACAGTGAGAAGAGGTTATTTGACATTAGCTCGCTTGATGAATGGAGAACCCAAGCCTATGAGAATGCCAAGTTATTTAAATAAAAAGTTAAAAAGATGGCATGACAAAAGGATACAAAAGTGTGAGCTCAATGTAGGTGATTATGTTTTGCTATACAACTCTCGTTTAACATTTTTTGCACGAAAACTTCTCTCTAAATGGGAAGATCCTTGCATTATCGAGGAGGTCTATCGTTCGGCGCCTTCAAAACCAACAACACCGAAGGCACAAATCCGAAGGTGGTAAACGGTCAAAGAATCAAATATTATATCTCAGGTAATCCCATAAATGTTGAAACCAATATAATTCACACCGTAACACCGGAGGATTACATAAGGGACACCTTCCAGAACGTTTCAGACACCGAAAAGGAATAGGTATGAGGTATGGTAAGTAAACCGACTCCAAAATTGTTCTAATAGCAATTTTTCTCCATTTTGGAATATTTAAAAAATTAGGAAAATTAAAAGTAGTCTGAAAGAGATAAGAGACATCCATGAGGGTGGAGGGCGCGCCCTACCCCCCTAGGCACGCCCCCTGCCTCGTGGACACCTTGTGTGCCCTCCAGACTCCGTTTTCTTGCACAATACTTCTTTTGGTCGGTAAAAATTCATTATATAATCTCCCGAAGGTTTTGACCACCGTACCATGACAAAATCCTCTATTTTTGTTTTGAGGTGTTTCTGCCGCGGATTTAGAGCAAGATGTCTTCTCGGGAGTCAGTCGGGAGAGTCGGGTATCTCACCCGACACCGGGGCCAAGAGCAAACAGTGAAGCTGGCCACTTTGGGCCATCAACGGAGGAGGAGATGGAGGCCGACTTGAAAATGGTGGATGCCATGGAGGAAGATCAAGAAGTTACCTCTCGTCTCCAAGCCAGATTCATACTAGAGTAACTTCAGAGCTCAGCAATTCCGAATTTGGTCATTCCTCCTAATGCTAGATTTCTCTCTTATGAAAATATGAAAAAGAGTATTGCCTTTTCTCCCGCAGCTATGAAACATCCATGGGTGAATGGAGCTTTAACCGTCATGGGTAAACTCTGTAAGGAAATAATGGATCTTAAGCAGCAAGTTAATAAGCTCGAGGAAGAGAATCATATCCTAAGGGGCATCATCGCTAAGAATATCTCATCACCACCTCCGAAGAAAGAGACATAAATACATGGGTATGGGCACTCCCCTTTGCAACTGCCAAGCTTGGGGGAGGTGCCCCGGTATTGTATCACCATCACACTTCTATCTTTATCGTTTTTCTTAGTTCGATCCTTTTGGTTATATCTTGATCTAGTAGAATATAGTTTTAGTATGAGCTAGCTTTAAGTTTTGTTTTGATCCCTATCTATGTAATCGAGTCCGTGAGTTATATATAATAAAGAGTAGTTTTGAGTTGAGGGCTTTGCTATCATGCTATGATCTTGAGGAAATTAAAGAAAGAATCAAAAGAAATAAAAAGATCATATTGATCTTATGGAGAGTAATGAATTCACATATAAAGAGTATGATGAATAAAAGTTGTTGAGAGTTGACAAACATAGTTTTGGTCATTGTTGCAAATAATAGGAAATAATAAAGAAAGAGATGTTTTCACATATAAATATACTATCTTGGACATCTTTTGTAATTGTGAACACTCATTAAAATATGGCATGCTAAAAAGTTGATGTTGGACAAGGAAGAGAACGTAATGGGTTATGTTTTCTTATATCCGTATAAGTTATATTATCATGGATCATCCAACACGTTGAGCTTGCCTTTCCCCCTCATGCTAGCCAAATTCTTTGCACCAAGTATAGATACTACTTGTGCTTCCAAACATCCCTAAACCCAATTTTGCCATGAGAGTCCACCATACCTACCTATGGATTGAGTAAGATCCTTCAAGTAAGTTTTCATCGGTGCAAGCAATAAAAAATGCTCTCTAAATATGTATGATCTATTAGTGTGAAGAAAATAAGCTTTATACGAGCTTGTGATATGGAAGAAATAAAAGCGATAGACTGCATAATAAAGGTCCCTATTACAAGTGGCAATATAAAGTGACGTTCTTTTGCATTAAGATTTTGTGCATCCAACCATAAAAGCGCATGACAACCTCTGCTTCCCTCTGCGAAGGGCCTATCTTTTATTTTTACCTTCTACCCTCATACAAGAGTCATGGCGATCTTCACCTTTCCTTTTTACACTTTTATCATTTGGCAAGCACTATGTGTTGGAAAGATCATGATATATATATCCACTTGGATGTAGATTTTCATAAAGTATTATTGTTGACATTACCCTTGACGTAAAAGGTTGGGAGGCGAAACTATAAGCCCCTATCTTTCTCTGTGTCCGATTGAAACTTTGTACCCATAAGTATCGCATGAGTGTTGCAATTGTGAAAGACTAAATGATAGTTGAGTATTGATACGTCTCCAACGTATCTATAATTTTTTATTGTTCCATGCTATTATATTACCTCTTTTGGATGTTTATGGGCTTTATTTTATACATTTATATCATTTTTGGGACTAACCTACTAACCGGAGGCCCAGCCCATATTGTTGTTTTTTTGCCTATTTCAGTATTTCAAAGAAAAGGAATATCGAACGGAGTCCAAATGGAATGAAACCTTCGGGAGCGTGATTTTTGGAACGAATAAGATCCGGAGAGCTTGGAGTGCAAGTCAAGAAGCTCCCGAGGACCCCACTAGATAGGGGGCGTGCCCCCCCCCCTGTAGGGCGCACCCCCTGTCTCGTGGGCCCCTCGGGCGGCCACCGACGTACTTCTTCCTCCTATATATACCTACGTACCCCCAAAAACATCCAGGAGCACCACAAAACACAATTTCCACCGCTGTAACCTTCTGTATCCGCGAGATCCCATCTTGGAGCCTTCGTCGGCACTCTGCCGGAGGGGGAATCGACCATGGAGGGCTTCTACATCAACATCCTCGCCCCTCCTATGAGTTGTGAGTAGTTTACCACACACCTACGGGTCCATAGTTATTAGATAGATGGCTTCTTCTCTCTTTTTGGATCTCAATACAATGTTCTCCCCCTCTCTTGTGGAGATCTATTCGATGTAATCTCTTTTTGTGGTGTGTTTGTCGAGATTCGATGAATTGTGGGTTTATGATCAGATTTATCTATGGATAATAATTGAATCTTCTTTGAATTCTTTTATGTATGATTGAGTTATCTTTGCAAGTCTCTTCGAATTATCAGTTTGGTTTGGCCTTCTAGATTGATCTTTCTTGCCATGGGAGAAGTCTTTAGCTTTGGTTTCAATCTTGCGGTGTTCTTACCCAGTGATAGAAAGGGTTGCAAGACACGTATTGTTTTGTTGCCATCGAGGATAACAAGATGGGGTTTATATCATATTGCATGAGTTTATCCCTCTACATCATGTCATCTTGCTTAATGCATTACTCTGTTCTTATGAACTTACTCTAGATGCAGGCAGGAGTCGGTCGATGTGTGGAGTAATAGTAGTAGATGCAGGCAGGAGTCGGTCTACTTGTTATGGACGTGATGCCTATATACATGATCATGCCTAGATAATCTCATAACTATGCGCTTTTCTATCAATTGCTCGACAGTAATTTGTTCACCCACCGTAATACTTATGCTATCTTGAGAGAAGCCTCTAGTGAAACCTATGGCCCCCGGGTCTATCTCTTATCATATTTGCTTTCAATATACTTTTATTTGCATCTTTACTTTTTGCATCTATATTATAAAATACCAAAAAAATATTTATCTTATCATACTATCTCTATCAGATCTCACTTTCGCTAGTGGCCGTGAAGGGATTGACAACCCCTTTATTGCGTTGGTTGCGAGTTCTCAGTTTGTTTCTGTAGGTGTGTGGGACTTTTGAGGAGCCTCCTACTAGATTGATACCTTGGTTCTCAAAACTGAGGGAAATACTTACGCTACACTTGCTGCATCACCCTCTCCTCTTCGGGGAAAACCAATGCTATCTCAAGACGTAGCAAGAAGGATTTCTGGCGCCGTTGCCGGGGAGGTCTTCGCTCAAGTCAAGACATACCAAGTACCCATCACAAACCCATCTCCCTCGCATTTACATTATTTGCCATTTGCCTATCGTTTTCCTCTCCCTCACTTCACCCTTGTCGTTTTATTCGCCCTCTCTTTCCCAATCTCCTCCTCTCTTTTTTGCTTGTCGTTTTTCTGTTTGCTTGTGTGTTGGATTACTTGTTGCCATGGCGCAAGATAATACCAAATTGTGTGATTTCTCGAATACCAATAATAATGATTTCCTTAGTACTCCGATTGCTCCTCTTAATGATGTTGAGTCTTGTGAAATCAATACTGCTTTGCTGAATCTTGTTATGAAAGATCAATTCGCCGGCCTTCCTAGTGAAGATGTCGCTACTCATCTAAACAATTTTGTTGATTTGTGTGATATGCAAAAGAAGAAAGATACAGATAACAATATTGTCAAATTGAAGTTACTTCCGTTTTCACTTAGAGATCGTGCTAAAGTTTGGTTTTCGTCTTTGCCTAAAAATAGTATTGATTCTTGGAACAAGTGCAAAGATGCTTTTATCTCTAAGTATTTTCCTCCCGTAAGATCATCACTCTTAGGAACGATATTATGAATTTTAAACAATTTGATCATGAGCATGTTGCCCAATCTTGGGAAAGAATGAAATTGATGATTAGCAATTGCCCTACTCATGGTTTGAATTGATGGATGATCATACAAAAATTTTATGCCAGTTTGAACTTTGCTTCTACAAATCTCTTAGATTCGGCCGCGGGAGGCACCTTTATGGAAATCACGTTAGGAGATGCTACAAAACTTCTTGATAATATTATGTCTAATTATTCTCAATGGCACACTGAAAGATCTTCTAGTAAAAAAGTGCATGTTATAGAAGAAATCAATGTTTTGAGTGGAAAGATGGATGAACTTATGAAGATGTTTGCTACTAAAAATAATCCTCTTGATCCTAATTATATGCCTTTGTCTTCCTTGATTGAGAATAATAATGAATCTATGGATGTGAATTTGTTGGTAGGAATAGTTTTGGAAACAATGCTTACAGAGGAAATTTTAATGCTAGACCGTTCCCTAGTAATTACTCTAACAATTATGGAAATTCCTACAATAATTCTTATGGTAATTTTAATAAGATGCCCTCTGATTTTGAGAATAGTGTGAAAGAATTTATGATTTCTCAAAAGAATTTTAATGCTTTGCTTGAAGAAAAATTGCTCAAAGTTGATGATTTGGCTAGGAACGTTGATAGACTTTCGCTTGATGTTGATTCTATTAAACTTAGACCTTCTCCTCCTAAGCATGATATCAATGAGTCTCTCAAAGTAATGAGAATTTCCATTGACGAGTGCAAGGAAAGAACTGCTAGATTGCGTGATAAGGAAGATAGCTTTATAAAGCGTGTTCTTCTAGTTTCCGTGAAAATAATGATGAGGATCTTAAAGTTATTGATGCATCTCCTATTAGATCTATGTTTTGCAATATGAATTTTGATGATTATGGGACTGATGATGAATCAACTTTGCCTAGAAGGCGTCCCAAGAATTTGGAGTCTTTAGATCTTAATGCTAAATTTGGTAAAAGTGAGATTGGAGAATACTCAACTTCTAATAATGTTGAACCCACTATCTCGGACTTCAAGGAATTTGATTATGATATTTTTTCTTTAAAAGGTTGTATTTCCTTGTTGCAATCCGTTGTTAATTCTCCTCATGCTTATAGTCAAAACAAAGCTTTTACCAAACATATTGTTGATGCCTTGATGCAATCTTATGATGAAAAACTTAATTTGGAAGTTTCTATACCTAGAAAACTTAATGATGAGTGGGAACCTACTATAAATATTAGAATTAAAGATTCTGAGTGTTTTGCTTTGTGTGACTTGGGTGCTAGTATTTCCACGATTCCGAAAACTTTATGTGATATTCTAGGTTTCCATGATCTTGAAGATTGCTCTTTAAATTTGCACCTTGCGGATTCCACCATTAAAAAGTCTATGGGAAGGATCACTGATGTTGTTATTGTTGCAAATAGAAATTTGGTGCCCGTAGATTTTATCGTTCTTGATATAGATTGCAATCTTTCTTGCCCTATTATTCTTGGTAGACCTTTCCTTAGAACGATTGGTGCGATTATTGATAGGAAGGAAGGGAACATTAGATTACAATTTCCCTTAAAAAAGGCATGGAGCACTTTCCAAGAAATAAAGTCAAATTACCTTATGAATCTATCATGCGTGCTACTTATGAATTTAGTACCAAGGATGGCACCACTTAGATCTATCTTCGCTTTTATGCCTAGCTAGGGTCGTTAAACGATAGCGCTAGTTGGGAGGCAACCCAATTTTCTTTATGTTCTTTGTTTTTGTTACTGTTTAGTAATAAATTTTGTTTCTACTTTCTGTTTAGATGTGTTTTCATCTTTTATTTAGTGTTTTTGCCAAGTAGAACCTATAGGATAAACTATGATGATAGTTGATTTGATTCTGCTGAAAAACAGAAACTTTGCACTCACGAGAAAAAATTCAAAAATCACAGAAACGAGATTTTGCGTTGATTCTTTTTGATGCTGATCAATAAACAAATTTTCCAGTACGTCCTATTTTTGTAGGATTTTTAGGGCTCCAGAAGTTTGCGTTAGTTACAGATTGCTACAGACTGTTCTGTTTTTGACAGATTCTGTTTTTCGTGTGTTGTTTGCTTATTTTGATGCATCTATGGCTAGTCAAATAGTTTATAAACCATAGAGAAGTTGGAATACAGTAGTTTTAACACCAAAATAAATAAAGAATGAGTTAATAACAGTACCTTATGTGGTGGTTTTGTTTTCTTTCACTAACAGAGCTTATAAGATTTCTTGTTGAGTTTTGTGTTGTGAAGTTTTCAAGTTTTGGGTAAAGCTTTTATGGACTATGGAATAAAGGGTGGCAAGAGCCTAAGCTTGGGGATGCCCAAGGCACCCCAAGATATTCAAGGATAGCCAAAACCCTAAGCTTGGGGATGCCCTGGGAAGGCATCCCCTCTTTCGTCTTCGTTCATTGGTAACTTTACTTGGAGCTATATTTTTATTCACCACATGATATGTGTTTTGCTTGGAGTGTCGTGTATTATATTAGTCTTTGCTTTTTAGTTTACCACAATCATACTTGATGTACACACCTTTTGGGAGAATCCTATTTGATTAGAATTTTCTAGAATACTCTATGTGCTTCACTTATATTTTTTGAGCTTGATAGTTTTTGCTCTAGTACTTCACTTATATCTTTTAGAGCACGGTGGTGGTTTGATTTTATAGAAATTGCTAGTCTATCATGCTTCACTTATATTATTTTGAGAGTCTCTTAGAACAGCATGGTATTTGTTTTGGTTACAAAGTTGGTCCTAGAATGATGAGCATCCAAGTTGGGTATAATAAAAACTATCATAGAAAAAGAATTGGATGCTATGATCAACTTGATGTTTGATAATTGTTTTGAGATATAAAGGTAGTAATGTTAGGGTCATGCTAGTGGATAATTATGAAATTGAGAAATACTTTTGTTGAAGTTGGCAAGTCCCGTAGCATGCACGTATGGTAAAAGTTGTGTGACAAATTTGTTGCATGAGGTGCTCTTTTGAGTGTCTTCCTTATGAGTGGCAGTCGGGGACGAGCGATGAAATTTTTTCCTACCAATCTACCCCTCTTGGGGCATGCGTAGTAGTACTTTGCTTCGAGGGCGAAGTAGACTTTTGCAATAAGTATATGAGTTCTTTTTTGACTAATGCGAGTCCATGGACATATGCACACCTATCCTTTTACTTTGCTAGCCTTTATTATTACCGCGCAACTCTCGCCGGTATTAAACCCTTTATTTACCTTCCTCAAAACAGCCACCATACCTACCTATTATGGCATTTCCATAACCATTCCGAAATATATTGCCATGCAACTTTCCATCGTTCCGTTTATTATGACACGTTTCATCATTGTCATATTGCTCTTTGCATGATCATGTAGTTGAGATCGTATTTGTGGCAAAGCCACCTTCATAATCTTCATACATGTCGCTCTTGATTCATTGCATATCCCGGTACACCGCCGGAGGCATTCACATAGAGTCATATCTTGTTCTAGCTTTGTGGTTTTTGAGTTGTAAACCCATAAAAGTGTGATGATCTTCATTATTAGAGCATTGTCCTAGTGAGGAAAGGATGATGAAGACTATGATTCCCCCACAAGTCGGGATGAGACTTCGGACTTTATAAAAATAAAAGAGGCCAAAGAAGCCCATCAAAAAGAAAAAAAAAAGAGAAAAGAAAAAAAAAGAAAAAGAGAGAAGGGACAATTGCTACTATCTCTTTTTCCACACTTGTGCTTCAAAATAGCACCATGATCTTCATGATAGAGAGTCTCATATGTTGTCACTTTCATATACTAGTGGGAATTTTTCATTATAGAACTTGGCTTGTATATTCCAATGATGGGCTTCCTCAAAGTGCCCTAGGTCTTCGTGAGCAAGCAAGTTGGATGCACACCCACTTAGTTTCTTTTGTTGAGCTTTCATATATTTTATAGCTCTAGTGCATCCGTTGCATGGCAATCCCTACTCACTCACATTGATATCTATTAATGGGCATCTCCATACAGCCCGTTAATATGCCTAGTTGATGTGAGACTATCTTCTCCCTTTTTGTCCTCACAACCACCATATACCAGCATAGTGTTATGTCCATGGCTTGCGCTCATGTATTGTGTAAGAGTTGAAAAAGCTGAAGTGCGTTAAAAAGTATGAACCAATTGCTTGGCTCGTCATCGGGGTTGTACATGTTGGGAGTATTTTGTGTAATGAAAATGAAGCATGGCCTAACTATATGATTTTGTAGGGATAAGCTTTCTTTGGCTATGCTATTTTGATAGGACATGATTATTTGTTAGTATGCTTTGAAGCATTATTTTTTTATGTTTTATAAGCTTTTATCTTGAATCATTTGGATCTGAACATTCATGCCACATTAAACAAAGTTACATTATGAATTATGCTAGGTAGCATTCCACATCAAAAATTCTTATTTTTATCATTTACATACTCGAGGACGAGCAGGAATTAAGCTTTGGGATGCTTGATACGTCTCCAATGTATCTATAATTTTTGATTCTTCCATGCTATTATATTACCTCTTTTGGATGTTTATGGGCTTTATTTTATACATTTATATCATTTTTGGGACTAACCTACTAACTGGAGGCCCAGACCATATTGCTGTTTTTTTGCCTATTTCAGTATTTCGAAGAAAAGGAATATCAAACGGAGTCCAAACGGAATGAAACCTTCGGGAGCATGATTTTTGGAACGAACAAGATCCGGAGAGCTTGGAGTGCAAGTCAAGAAGCTCCCGAGGACCCCACGAGATAGGGGGGGGGGCCGTGCCCCCCCCCCCTGTAGGGCGCGCCCCCTGTGTCGTGGGCCCCTCGGGCGGCCACCGACGTACTTCTTCCTCCTATATATACATACTTACCCCGAAAACATCCAGGAGCACCACAAAACACAATTTCCACCGCCGTAACCTTCTGTATCCTCGAGATCCCATCTTGGAGCCTTCGTCGGCACTCTGCCGGAGGGGGAATCGACCACGGAGGGCTTCTACATCAACATCCTTGCCCCTCCTATGAGTTGTGAGTAGTTTACCACAGACCTACGGGTCCATAGCTATTAGCTAGATGGCTTCTTCTCTCTTTTTGGATCTGAATACAATGTTCTCCCCCTCTCTTGTGGAGATCTATTCGATGTAATCTCTTTTTGCGGTGTGTTTGTCGAGATCCAATAAATTGTGGGTTTATGATCAGATTTATCTATGGATAATAATTGAATCTTCTCTGATTTCTTTTATGTATGATCGAGTTATCTTTGCAAGTCTCTTCGAATTATCAGTTTGGTTTGGCCTACTAGATTGATCTTTCTTGCCATGGGAGAAGTGTTTAGCTTTAGGTTCAATCTTGCGGTGTTCTTACCCAGCGACAGAAAGGGTTGCAAGACACGTATTGTATTGTTGCCATCAAGGATAACAAGATGGGGTTTATATCATATTGCATGAGTTTATCCCTCTACATCATGTCATCTTTCTTAATGCATTATTGTGTTCTTATGAACTTAATACTCTAGATGCAGGCAGGAGTCGGTCGATGTGTGGAGTAATAGTAGTAGATGCAGGCAGGAGTCGGTCTACTTGTTATGGACGTGATGCCTATATACATGATCATGCCTAGATAATCTCATAACTATGCGCTTTTCTATCAATTGCTCGACAGTAATTTGTTCACCCACCGTAATGCTTATGCTATCTTGAGAGAAGCCTCTAGTGAAACCTATGGCCCCCGGGTCTATCTCTTATCATATTTGCTTTCAATCTAATTTTATTTGCATCTTTACATTTTGCGTCTATATTATAAAATACCAAAAATATATTTATCTTATCATACTATCTCTATCAGATCTCACTTTCACAAGTGGCCGTGAAGGGATTGACAACCCCTTTATTGCGTTGGTTGCGAGTTCTCAGTTTGTTTGTGTAGGTGTGTAGGACCTTGAAGTAGTCTAGAGGGGGGTGATTAGACTACTTGACCAATTAATAACTTAACATTTTCCCAATTTTAGAGTTTGGAAGATTTTAGCTATCTTAGGACAAGTCAAGCAATCATCACATAATTCAAGCAAGCATGCAAAGAGTATATAGGCAGCGGAAATTAAAGCATGCAACTTGCAAGAAAGTAAAGGGAAGCGTTTGGAGGATTCAAACGCAATTGGAGACACTGATGTTTTTGGCGTGGTTCCGATAGGTGGTTGAGGGAGCCCTGGATTAGGGGGTGTCCGGATGACCGGACTAAGACCTTTGGCCGGACTCCCGGACTATGAAGATACAAGAATGAAGACTCCGTCCCGTGTCCGGATGGGACTTTCCTTGGCGTGGAAGGCAAGCTTGGCGATACGATATGAAGATCTCCTCCCATTGTAACCGACTCTGTGTAACCCTAGACCTCTCCGGTGTCTATATAAACCGGAGAGTTTTAGTCCATAGGACGAACAACAATCATACCATAGGCTAGCTTCTAGGGTTTAGCCACTCCGATCTCGTGGTAGATCTACTCTTGTACTACCCATATCATCAATATTAATCAAGCAGGAGTAGGGTTTTACCTCCATCGAGAGGGCCCGAACCTGGGTAAAAACATCGTGTCCCTTGTCTCATGTTACCATCCGCCTAGACGCACAGTTCGGGACCCCCTACCCGAGATCCGCCGGTTTTGACACCGACATTGGTGCATTCATTGAGAGTTCCTCTGTGTCGTCGCCTTTAGGCCCGATGGCTTCTTCGCTCGTCAATCGCGATGCGGTCCGGGATGAGACTTTTCTCCCCAGATAGATCTTCGTATTCGGCAGCTTCGAAGTGCGGGCCAACTTGTTTGGCCATCTAGAGCAGATCGAAAGCTACGCCCCGGACCATCAGGTCAGGTTTGGAAGCTTAAACTACACGGCCGACATCCACGGGGACTTGATCTTTGACGGATTTGAGCCATGAGCGGGCACGCCGCACTGTCTCGATGGGCATGATCTAGCTCTACCGCCGGACAGCGCCTAGAGTGCCGCTCAGGTGTTCACTCCGACCATTAGCTCAGAGCCGACTGCGCTAGCCAGGGACGGACGGTTGGACGCCGCCCCAGGAGCCGCAATCTCTGCGGCGATAGAGCCGAATACCAGCCTAGTCCTTTGCAAGGCCCGTGACTCCAAGGTGCCGGACTCCGTTCCGGACTCTGAATATTCCGACCCCTTCCGATCGAACCTGATTGGGCTCCGATCATGGAGTTCACCGTCGCGGACGTCTTTCAGCACTCGCCCTTTGGCGATATCCTAAATTCACTAAAGTCTCTCTCTTTGTCGAAAGAACCCCAGCCGGACTACGGTCGGGGTGGTTGGGATACGGACGACGAAGTTCGAACCCCACCCACCACCCACTTGATAGCCACTGTCGACGATCTAACCGACATGCTCGATTTTGACTCCGAAGATATCGACGGTATGGACGCCAATAAAGGAGACGATCAGGAACCAGCACCTATAGGGCACCGGAAAGCCACCTCATCATACGATGTATGCATGGTGGACATACACAACAGAAACGACAACGAGGACCAAAAGGATGCGGCCAGGGATCGCTCCCCCAAAAAACAATCAAAGCGGCGGCGTAAGCGTAAGGCCAAGCCCCACCTCGACAAAGACCCAGCCATAGAGCAGGGTGAATCAACAGACGACGAACATGCCGTTGAGCATCCTTCCAAACAGGGCGGACAATCCGAACAACCAATCCCCGGGAAAGATAATAGCCCGGACGACCTCACGCCAGACAAATTGCTGGAACATCAGAACCTCCACCAAAGGCTCGTTGCCACTGCACGTAGCCTGAGAAAGCAAAAGCGGAGGCTCAAGACAGCAGAAGATGCACTCAGGATCAGATGGGGCAAAGTACTCAATACCGCACACAAGTACGGCAGCAGTCGCCACACAAAGAGCTATCCGAAGCGGAAACTACTACCGGAATTTGATGAAGAGGCCATAAAGCCCCCACAGTCAAAAAATAAGGAAGCCACAAGGTCGGATAGACGACCCTACGATCAATCTCACGCATCAAAGGACGCCACACTCAATATGGTGCGCGATCCATCCAAGAATTCGCATCAGAAAACTGGCCTAACCAGATCCATCTATAGGCCAAGAAAGCAAGCTCTAGTGAGTGATGCAATGCAAAAAATACCCGAACATCGTGGCACGCCTAAATACAGGGGCGCCGCACACCCCCTATGTTTTACCGATGAGGTGCTGGACCATGAATTCCCAGCCGGATTCAAGCCCGTGAACATAGAAGCATACGACGGAACAACAGACCCTGGAGTCTGGATCGAGGACTACATCCTCCACATACACATGGCCAGAGGAGACGACCTCCACGCCATAAAATACTTACCCCTTAAGCTCAAAGGGCCAGCCCGGCATTGGCTTAAAAGCCTTCCCGAAAACACCATGGGAAGTTGTGAAGTGCTTGAGGATGCTTTCCGGGCAAATTTTCAAGGGACCTATGTCCGACCCCCGGATGCAGATGATCTGAGTCATATAACTCAGCAGCCCGGAGAGTCAGCCCGGAAGCTCTGGAATAGATTCCTTATCAAAAAGAATCAGATAGTCGATTGTCCGGACGCAGAGGCCCTAGCAGCTTTCAAACATAGCGTCCGAGATGAATGGCTCGCCAGACACCTCGGCCAAGAAAAGCCGCGAACAATGGCCGTGTTAACAAGCCTCATGACCCGCTTTTGTGCAGGAGAGGATAGCTGGTTGGCAAGAAGCAGCACCAGTGACCCGAATACGTCCGAACCCAGAGATGGGAACGGGAAGCCGTGCCGTAACAAAGAACCGCGCCGGATAAAGGACAACAGCCCGATGAGCACGACAGTAAACGCCGGATTCAAAAGCTCTCGGCAAAATCAGAAAAAGCCGCCCCCCAAAGACGATAGGGACGAGCTATCCAACCTCAACAAAATTTTCGACAAAATATGTCAAATCCACAGCACTCCTGGGAGACCTGCAAACCATACCCACATAGATTGTTGGGTCTTTAAGCAGTCCGGCAAACTCAACGACGAACACAAGGGGTTCAACACACCAAGCGAAGATGACGATGCACCCCACAAGCAGAACACCGGAGAACAAAAGAAGTTCCCACAAGAAGTCAAGACAGTAAATCTACTTCATGTGACAAAAGGGAAGAGCAGAACGGCACCTACGAAGACACGCGCCGTACAGCCAGCCCCGGAGGAGCAACCCCACTGGTTGTTACAACCAATCACCTTCGATCGTCAGGATTACTCCAGAGGAGACCAGAACGCAGGCTGGACTACCTTGGTCGTAAATCCAATTATTAATTGACTCCAATTTACAAATGCCCTTATGGACGGCGGCAGCGACTTGAACCTGTTATATCAGGACACAGTCCGCAAACTCGGGGTAAACCCAGTCATAATCCACCTCGGCAACACTTCCTTTCAAGGAGTAACGCCAGGCCCAGATACCCCAAGTATGGGCTCCCTTACATTAGAAGTCACGTTCGAATCACCCGACAACTTCCGAAGCAAAAAGCTAACATCCCACATCGCCCCATTCGTAAGTCGCTATCAAGCGCTACTGGGACGTGAAGCTTTCGCCCGCTTTAACGCAATACCGCATTACGCATCCCTTACACTCAAAATGCCCGGCCCAAAGGGCATCATTTCATTACAGGGGAACATAAATTGACCCCCAAAGTACGGGCAAGGGTGCGGCTGCCTAGACAGCCGCCCACAAATCCAGCCCTACTATCCCGGACACGGCTCGACGAGTCCGGCGTCAACATGCTTAATAGCCGCATACCCCCGTGCAAGGGGCTCCGTGTGCTCACACCCGGAGACAATACGGCCCAACTCTTGCTCCAACTATACTTTATTTATTTCGATATAGATTTCTCGCATGCTTATTTTTTACTAAGTTCCTCTCTTCTATAGACGAACATCATGCTACGCCCGTCCAGGATACGACACAACGGAGACACAGGCGCAGACGTGCAGCAGGGACCCGTTTCAAGGATTCTTTTCAGATTAAGACCCTACGTAAACC
The DNA here is from genome assembly GCF_002162155.2 of Triticum dicoccoides. Taxonomy (NCBI): domain Eukaryota; kingdom Viridiplantae; phylum Streptophyta; class Magnoliopsida; order Poales; family Poaceae; genus Triticum; species Triticum dicoccoides. The sequence continues at coordinate 627,916,989 of NC_041381.1, forward strand.
TTTTTTACTGTCTCTTGTTGATAACATCCCCCGGTTTTCTCTATAGCCGAGGAGGAGGCTGGCGTCTTGGCATGTGGCCACGCCAGAATTTTTGCACGTACCTGGACACTAGGGGCTTTTTTACCAAGGGCTCTATTTTGGCCCATCTTCATAAAGACCAAATACCTTAGGGAGTGTTCGGCGTCGCGAGTTTGGCCCTATATGCATCAGCTCCGAATCATGTCTTTGGTCAAATGTTGGGTTTGCCCGGCTCCTGTGTTTTGCTGCCTTACGTTCCGTTATATCGGCTAACGCGGCACCAGGAGAACTACTGCGATTGTGCCCCGGTTCGGCCAGGTGAGCACCTCAGTAGAGAAAGCCGAAAACTGACTGTCAAGATATAGCGAGAGACTGGTCAACCACTCGATGACTTTCGGAATCTTTAGGATTCCCCCGCATTAACGAAGGGCCGCTTCTCGGTCAGGCACACTCGCGCCACGAATTCGGTGAGCGCGGTGCCCCTAGGGGCTATTCAGTAGCCCCACTGTCAAACTCCTATGGCTAAGTGAAAGTGATAAAGCATTATAGTCCGGTTGCCTAGTTCGCCGCGCCACCACCTCCTTTGTAGGACCAAGACGTTGGATTAAGTGTGAAAAGGCGCCTTTTTGCCAACACCCCCGCATTCTATGCGTGGGGGCTGAAGCCAACGACTGCCATCTTTTAGGTTATATACAAATATATACATTAAACGGCCGCACAGGAGGCATCATGATTCTTGCAAGCACAAGTATAAAAAGCTTTTTTCATAAAAACAAAATTCGTTTTACAAATAGTATAAGCTATTCGAACACAACATCCTTCGAGCACTGCGACTCTATTATACGAGCGCCAGGAAGATTCCTCAAAATAGTGCTTGGCAGGTACTCGGCTTTCGTCCGAATCCTGGGACGCAACAATACTGGCCTTCATATCTGCCCAGTATGTTTTGACACGGGCAAGAGCCATCTATGCGCCCTCTATGCACGCCGACCTCTTCATTGCATCAGCATGCGGCACCGAACCAAGGAACTGCTGCACCAAGCCAAAATAACTCTTCGGCTCTGGCTTCTCCGGCCACAGAGGACTCGCAACATACCTCATGGCGAGTCCGGATAACCTGTTCAGCTCCGCCCAGGCGGCTAAACGGTCGGATACTGACAGTGGGCGTTCTGGATTGTGGTACTGCGACCAAAAAAGCTCTTCCAATTCATGGTCACCTCGGCTGCGGAAGTGTTCGGTCGCGTCCGCCGCACTTGCTGCCAAATCCAGATAAGCGTTTTCCGCACTCCACTTCCGGTCTAATGGAACATACTTGGGGTCTCCGAACTTCATCCGCAGCATATAAGGCTTTCCAGCCGTGATATCTCTGGCCTGACGCAGCTCCTCCTTCATCGCTCTCATGGCAGAGCGAGTATCCTTGGCTTCGGCAGTGATCTTTTCAAGGTCCTTCTGAGCCGCCCTATCTTCTTGTTCAAGAAATTTACAGCTGTCGGTAGCATCCTTCAATTTTATGGCCATCTCGGCTATTTCCTTCTTGCTCTGGCAGTGAGCAGCCTGTTCGGCTTTTAGCTCTTCAGCCGCTTTAACGGCAGCCGCGTCACTTTTCCTTGCTTGCTCCTTGGCTCGGGCAAGTTCCGCCCGAAGGTTCTCCACGGCAGCAGCACCATCTACATAAAGTATATATATATAAGGCCCGAGCATCAAGCTCCTATTACTGGGTGTCTTTTGAACATACCTTGAGCCTCGTCTAGCTGCTTATTTACAAGCGCGATGTCGGCATCTGCTACGTCAAGTTGCTGCTTTAGTTCGGCAGATTCATCAGTCCGGCTAGCCACCGAACGCCTCGCCACCTTCATGGAATAGGCGACATATTATACCTGGGGTTATGATCCTCTATGCACCGTCACTCGTGACGACACACAGAGTCTCAGGGGCTACTATTCATACAGGGCACATTTAATATGCGGCTCTACCAAAAGGTACACCTTTTTATGTACCTCAAAGCCTGTTAGTAAACTCCTGGCAGCCTCGTACAATCCGCTTTCCGCGGATGAAATCCTTCCAATCACCGTATCCATCAACATACGGTGTTCTTCTGAGATGGACGCCCTACCAAGGAGATCCTTCAGCCCCTCCGCAGGCGCGCAAGAGGGTGCTGGACTAGTCTGACGACCTTTTCCAGGGTCCGGACTTGAAAAAACCCTCCGGGACGATACCTCGGGGTCGCCAGCCTCGTGAGACGGTGGAACAAGGGGAGGCGTTTCGCTCTCTATCATCTCTGGACGAAGATCCCCTGAAGATGAGCTCTGCTGAGAAGGGTTGAGATCCGAACTGCAAGATAATGTTTCGATTATTTTCCTCAGGAATAAAACATGAGTGTGATTCATTATGGAACCCCTCCCTTCACTTACGTCTCGGGGGAGAGCGGCTCCCCTTTAGGGGGCGATTCGGCTGGGGCGTTCTCTGGTGCCGAACCCTCTAACGAAGATCTCTTTCCCCGTTTTGAGGTTATCACCTCCGGGTCTTCAGAGGCAGTCCTTTTCTTTCCCTGGTCGGGAGAATTTTTGATTCTTCCCTTCCTAACGGCCTCCTTCATGGAGGCGGTAGCTCCTTGGTTCCCCCCTTCGCCTTCTGCCAACGGCGCGGCCTCCAGCATCCTGGTCAGCATGGGATTCGGCACGGTCTCGGGCAGGGGGCTGGACACCTGATAAGCTTTGCCTTCGCCATCCACTCTTGTTCAAAGGACAACTCTGCTAAAGGGTATATTTGATAAAAATATGGATGGTGTATCCAAATACGGGGCTACTTACTTTAGCATCCGGGCGATTGCAGCTCAGACCTGCGTCCTCGGACAAATCCGGACACCTTGCTTGTGATCCGAAGAACAATTTGTACATCTCCATGGGTGTCATTCCCATGAAATGTTGTAGGACTCGTGGTCCCTCCGGATTGAACTCCCACAGGCGGAGAGGTCGACGTTTGCAGGGCAGTGTGCGGCGAATCACCATGACTTGCGCCACTACGGTCAAATTGATATCTCTTTCTAGAAGATCTCGAATACGGCCCTACAGCAAGGACACGGATTTGGGCGGCCCCCAGATAAGTCCTTCATTAACCGATAACGCCAGCCGTGGTGGGGGACCCGAGCGAAAAGTAGGTGGTGCCACCCATGTGGTGCCCCTAGGGGCTGTGATGTAAAACCAGTCTCATTGCCATAAGTCGAGCTCCTCTTGAAAGGAGCCTTTGAGCCATGGAGCATCGTCCATCTTGCTTATTATAGCCCCTCCGCACTCTGCGTGCTGCCCCTCGATCATTTTCGGTTCCACTTTGAAAGTTTTTAGCCACAATCCGAAGTGAGGGGTGATATGGAGGAAGGCCTCGCACACGACAATGAATGATGCGATCTGGAGGATGGACTCCGGAGCTAGGTCGTGGAACTCCAGCCCGTAGTAAAACATAAGCCCCCTCACAAAGGGATCGATCGGGAAGCCTAGCCCCCGAAGGAAGTGAGATGCGAACACCACACTTTCACCAGGCTGGGGAGCGGGAATAGCTTGCCCTTGAGTAGGCAGTCTATGCGAGATTTCACCGGTTAGATACCTGGCATCTCTTAGCCTTCGCACATCTTCTTCCGTAATGGAGGAAGGCATCCACCGGCCTTGAAGGTCGGAGCCGGACATCTTCGAAGGTCCGAAGCGCCTAAAACTAGAGCTTTGGGTGTTGGAACTCGAAGAGAGGGGCGGATTTGATTGGTTTGAGAAGAAGGGAGCCGGGCCTTGGTTCCTTTATAAAGGAGGTGAATACCAAGAGCCCTCCCCATAACCGTTTGAGACTCGCTTTCAATTAGGGAGTCATACCTAAGTCACGGTTGGGTTACCCACACCCGTATTGATGAGAATCTCGGAATAAGGGGACACGATCTCTGCTTTGACAAGACGTGCCAAGAAACTGCCTCGCTAAACGCGCTAAGGTGGAACGGTAAAATGAATAAAAGCCTGGCCGTGGCATGATGTCACGCCGCGGAATACGTCAGCAGATTCAATTGATGCAAATATTATTCTCTCCATGGTGGAATGTGGAGCCTATTTTGAAGAGCCGGACACTACCCTGGTGTTCAACATCTTCTATGGAATATTCGGAGGAGGAACCCGCCTTGCAATGCCGAAGACAACTTGCGCACCGGACTCGTCGTCATTGAAGCCTGGTTCAGGGGCTACTGAGGGAGTCCTGGATTAGGGGGTGTCCGAATGGCCGGACTAAGACCTTTGTCCGGACTCCCGGACTATGAAGATACAAGATTGAAGACTCCGTCCCGTGTCCGGATGGGACTTTCCTTGGCGTGGAAGGCAAGCTTGGCGATACGATATGAAGATCTCCTCCCATTGTAACCGACTCTGTGTAACCCTAGCCCTCTCCGGTGTCTATATAAACCGGAGAGTTTTAGTCCATAGGACGAACAACAATCATACCATAGGCTAGCTTCTAGGGTTTAGCCACTCCGATCTCGTGGTAGATCTACTCTTGTACTACCCATATCATCAATATTAATCAAGCAGGAGTAGGGTTTTACCTCCATCGAGAGGGCCCGAACCTGGGTAAAAACATCGTGTCCCTTGTCTCCTGTTACCATCCGCCTAGACGCACAGTTCAGGACCCCCTACCCGAGATCCGCCGGTTCTGACACCGACAGTGGTGCTATCGTACATCCACGTTGATGGAGACTTCAACCCACGAAGGGTAACGGTTGCGTGAGTCCACGGAGGGCTCCACCCACGAAGGGTCCATGAAGTAGCAACCTTGTCTATCCCACCATGGTTGTCTCCCACGAAGGACTTGCCTCACTAGCTGTAGATCTTCACGAAGTAGGCGATCTCCTTGCCCTTACAAACTCCTTGGTTCAACTCCACAATCTTGTCGGAGGCTCCCAAGTGACACCTAGCCAATCTAGGAGACACCACTCTCCAAGAAGTAACAAATGGTGTGTTGATGATGAACTCCTTGCTCTTGTGCTTCAAATGATAGTCTCCCCAACACTCAACTCTCTCTCATAGGATTTGGATCTGGTGGAAAGAGGGTTTGAGTGGAAAGCAACTTGGGGAAGGCTAGAGATCAAGATTCATATGGTAGGAATGGACTATCTTGGCCTCAACACAAGAGTAGGTGGTTCTCTCTCAGAAATGGTAAGTTGGAAGTGTAGGTATAGTCTGATGGCTCTCTCCATGAATGAAGAGGAGGTGGAGGGGTATATATAGCCTCCACACAAAATCTAACCGTTACACACAATTTACCAAACTCGGTGGGACCGAATCGTTAAACTCGGTCGGACCGATTTAGTAAACCTAGTGACCGTTAGTGATTTTTGGTGGGACTGACATGCATCTCGGTGAGGCCGATTCGGTTAGGGTTAGGGCATAACGTAATCTCGGTGAGACCGATTACAAAAAATCAGTGAGACCGATTTGGTAATAAGCTTTCCAGAGAGTTGGTCAGGTAAACTCGGTGGGACCGATTTGCTCTTTTCGGTGAGACCGAAATGTTACAAAAAGGAAACAGAGAGTTTACATTGCAATCTCGGTGGGACCGATCGCTCACTTCGGTTAGACCGAAACGTTACGAAGGGAAACAGAGAGATTGCAACCCCATCTCGGTGAGACCGAGATCCCTATCGGTAAGACCGATTTGCTTAGGGTTTGTGGCAGTGGCTATGACTTTTGGAATCGGTGGCGCCAGATAGAAAGAATCGGTGTGACCGATTTTGGCTTTAGGTTTAGGTTATTTGTGGATGTGGGAAAGTAGTTGAGGGTTTTGGAGCATATCACTAAGCACATGAAGCAAGAGGCTCATTAAGCAACACCTCATCCCTTCTTGATAGTATTGGCTTTTCCTATAGACTCAATGTGATCTTGGATCACTAAAATGTAAAATGAAGAGTCTTGAGCTTTTGAGCTTGAGCCAATCCTTTGTCCTTAGTATTTTGAGGGATCCACTTTCATCATCCATGCCATGCCATTCATTGAGTTTTCCTGAAATAATAGTCTTGGAATAGCATTAGCTCAATGAGCTATATGTTGTTATGAATTACCAAAACCACCTAGGGATAGTTGCACTTTCAATCTCCCCCTTTTTTGGTAATTGATGACAACATATAGATCAAAGCTTCGACAAATGATAATAAAATTTAAATAACATCGTCGCTTTGAGAAGTATGTGATAAGCAAGAGCTCCCCCTAAATTTGTGCATAGTTTTAGATTTGCTTTGGACTGCAAATGCACAATGAATTAGGCTCATGGGTTACTCTTCCATGTCACATACATCTTGGTGGAGTGCTCAAAATAATAAACAATGAATACATGCACTCATCACCAAGCATAGTGAGTGATCACATAAGATAGATAGGATAATATCAAGCATGCATAAGTGTAGCTTATGATCAAACACATGATCATCAATGTCTCACAAGCATAGTATCTCAACCAAAAGCAAACAAAGATTGAAAAACCACCAAAAAAAGCAAGAGAGAACAAAAGCAACACTCTATCTCTCGAAGCCTATGATCTATACATTTTTCTCCCCCTTTGGCAACAAGTTACCAAAAAGTTCATAGAAAATGCATAGTGCTAGATCGACTCTCAGGCTTGATCTTCTGGTTGTGGTGTCCTGATAACTCCAAGGATGAAGGCTTCAGTTGATGTAGAGGGTGCTGGAGTTGATGCTGAAGCTGGTTGCACTGGAGCTGAAGGGGCAGTAGCTGGTACTGAAGATGTTGCTCTAGTGTCTGGCACTGGCACAGCAGCTGACCTCTGGGCTCTAGGCACTCTGGCAAAGACATTGGTGGTAGTATTGCCCTTCCTCTCCTGCATGTCATCCTACAACTGCTCCACAACTGACTGAATCTCAGTTACCTTGACATCTAGATCATAGAATTTTTGTTCCATGATTCTTTCCAGGCTCTCCTAGTTTTGAGTTAGGGTGACCAACCCCTTCTCCTCGGAGATGATGCTATCAAGTAACCAAGCTGCTCCTGCTTGTTTTTCAAGAAATACTCAGATGCCTCCTCTTGAGTTGGCATCTTGGCAGCCTTCTCCTTCCTTGCCTTCTCCTTCTTCTCTTGAGCTTGAACTGATGATGGATCATCCTCATTCATGACAACCTCATTGTCTTCAAAGTCTGGATAGAGTGGAAAATGTTCCTTATCCAACTGATATTTTCATGTGCCCATCTTTGAGTTTATCAATTCTTGAATCTGAGGTGCATATCCACAGCTCCTCTTCTGATCTGCTGCAGTCCTCTTGATTGTTTCAATGATCAGGCTCATGACTTTGAATTTTTGTGGCACATCAAATAAATGCAACATATTGATGGCATGCCCTCTGATCATGTTATGGTCACCAGACTTGGGCAACAAAGTGTGCCTCAGAATCCAATTTATAGTAGTCAACCCTGACAACAGAAAATGGACTGACCAAAAAGTGAAAGTCTCTAGGGCTTTGTCTGGGATCTCCTTGTACATGTGTGCCATGGTATTGTGTCCCATTTTCTTCTTGTCATATACATCCAGATCATCTTCATTTTCCTTTGGGGCATTTATCAGTTTTGCCCATTCTTCTACAGTGGATTGGTACCTTGTACCTTCAGACATCCAAACAATTCTTCCATCTGGGTAAAAGTGTGTTGTGGAGTAGAACTGCATGATAAGCTCATCATTCCAGTTGGTGAACTTTTGTCCAACAAAATCTACAACTCCACAAGCAACAAAGTTTTCTTGCACTCCAGGATAGTGCTATTTATTTTCCTTGATGAATTTCCAGTCAACCCACCTCATGTCACATACTATGGGCTTCTTGTCCAACGGAATTGTTTCATAGAAGTCCTGATGTTCCTTTGTGTGGAACCTGTAATCAACAGCAGTTCTTCTCCTTGTGGCATATGGATCTGCCATTCTCCACAGTCTCAGCCATGAATCCTTCCTGATTCTCATGTCCTCAGCCACAGGATGGGCATCATTGTGGTCTGGTATCTTTGGCTTGAGCTTCCTTAGAACCTGTCCTTCTTCATCTTCCTCCTCAGCAACCTCGGGCACTGGGGCCTTGTTCTTCTCAGCAGCTGGAATACTCCTGGTATTCCTCTTTGGTGCAGACTTGGCCTTGGGGGCAGCTCTGGGTGTTTCCTTGGGCTTAGATGTTGCAGCCCTAGATTTAATAGCATCACCCATAAGCTTTGGTGCCTTTGGTGCTGGTGCAGAAAGCTCTTCCTCTTCCATCATGGAAGGTTGCCCAACAACTCTGGCTATGGTCTTCTTGACCCTTTCCTTCCTCTTCTTGCTTTCATCAGCTGGCTCTTTGGGATCAGGATTTTCAGGCAGTTGAGTTGATGCTCTGGCCTTGGGCATAGGTTGCCTTCTTGCAAGCCTTTTAATCTTCATACCTGGCTTTATATCCTTTGCTGAGCCATATTCCTTCTTGAGCACCACTTTCTTGGAAGTAGCCTCATCTTCCTCAGCATTGTAATCTTCATCCTCTGAATCTGAAGTTCTTTTCCTCCTTTTCCTAGTTGCAGCCTTAGGCAAATTGCTAGGAGTACTTCTGCTCCCTTCATCTGAAGTTGAGGGACTAGTGCCCTCACTCAAGTCCATCTGCTCTTCTGACCTGTTCTGGCTGTCACTATGATCAGACATACTGCAAAAGCTGACTGCTGACCCTGTGAAGAGTTATAGATGAGATAGAAAAGATGAGCATCACAAAATGCAGAGGTTTTTTGCAAAAGAATGGCTCAAAAGTTCAGTCTTAGTTTTCCACAGAAAGCATTTCGGATCCACCGATTTTCAAACTTGATGATACCGAAGCAGTTTTGGAACCTAAACTGATGATCTCAGTTGGACCGAGTTTCAGTTCGGTGGTACCGAGACTGCTAGGGTTTCACAGAATCCTCAAATCGGTTGCACCAATTAGTAATTCTCGGTCAGACCGAGAGTCACTAGTGCAATGGCATAAACCAAATCGGTGAGACCAAGTTTTTCAACTCGGGGGGTCCGAGATGGTTTCGGCGGAAACCTAACCCTAAAAATTTGAATCACATCTAATCTATGAACTACTTTGGCTGGATAGAAGAGTTTCAATTGTGGCAAGAATCAATATGAAAACAATGTGCCAGGAATCAGACGTGGATAGCACAAAGATTAAGTCCATACCCTAACTTGGCGGTGTACTTGCTACGGCGGCAACAGCGGGGACGAAATCCGTTGAAGGCGGCGGAGACCAGCGATTGGAGGCTACTGGCGACGAGGAGACGATCCGGAGACCACGATGGCAGAGCGAGCTGTTGCGCGGGCGAAGGGTTTCGGAGAAATTTCCAAAAAATTGCCCATGGCTATTTATAGCTCGACCCTGTCGGCGTGACCGAGTGGAATAACTCGGTGGCACCGAGATGCATAACTATGTTCAGTTACAGCAAATCGGTGAGACCGAAAAGTTCAAATCGGTTGCACCGAGATTGAAAACTCAGATCAACTTGATGATCTCGGTAGGACCGAAATGGAAGGATCGGTCAGACCGAGAATCACTAAGAGGTTTTGGAAGTTTAAGTCTATGACGAATCGGGGACTCCGAGTGCTCCTCACACAGGGTGGTTCGAATCTGACTTGATCAAATTTTGTGATGTAGCATGAATAGAGTTTGAGACGAGAAAAGCATAGATAGCTAGAGAGGGTTCTTAGGCATTCTTGTCCATCCACTTGGCCAAAAGAAGAAAGAACCAAACAATCAAAACAACAAGTGGATGTCCTTGAATGAGTAAAATATGCACCAACATGCTCACACAATAAAATGGCAAATGAAATATGTGGCAAAGCATGCACAACCAATTCTAGCATCTATCAAACATTTGGCGATGACTAGGTCATCTATATATGAATATATTGACTTAGGAGTCAAATGAGAACATTTGATCATAGGTCATACTCATCGTTTAAGCTCAAGTGGGGTTACCACTTTTACATAATGCATTAATGTGTTCACACCATTAGAGTTGCTTTGACTCAATTCTTTGAGTTAAGCTCCCCCTAGATGTGAGATCCCCCCTTAGAGGGATGAACTAACCTTGGGTTTTTTCGATGATGACTTCATGTAGGTGTTGAAGATGTAGATGCTCAATGTTGATGTAGATCATTTGGAGCAATCCTTTGGAGTGAGTTGCACTTTCAACTTGCCTACATGGGTTAGTCCCACAAGGAACAAACAAGAATATCCATAGACATAGAGTGATGCACACACAAGATGATGTCCATGAAAACATTAGGTTACCTTGTCCCTTGCCTTACCAACAAGAGGGTTTGTGACTCCTTGAACTAGTGCAAGATGTGAAAGTTGATTGCACTTGTTCTTGCCAAAATGATATGAGTGAAGAATGTTGGCAGAGTCACCCTCAAGAACTCTCTAGTTCTTCTTCTTCGGGATCCACATCATCTTGATGGGAATCCTTGGAGTTGTAGTTGTACTTGATGAAGTAGAACTTGACGTAGTCTTGGGGACCCACTTGAACGAGGCTTTAGGTGCTTCTTCAAATGCATCAATCTCTTCTTGAAGCTTGTCCTTGCCTTTGTTCTCGTGGTCTTGTGGTGGAAGATCATCTTGAGTTTGTGTCCCCTTGAAGGAAGTAGGATCATACTTCTCTTGTTGAGGAACAAACTTTGTCTTGGGGTATTGATCTTCTTCCCACTCAACTCCATTGGCGTTGAACTTTCGTTCAACACCAACACCTTGATTCTTCCGGTGCCTTCCTTGCTTGCGTACAATTTCCTCGAATTGCTTACTCCCGGCAAGGCTCTTGTAAACACCTTTCTCTATAATTCCCTTCAATAAACTATTTTCTTGCTCAAGTGTAACTTGGCTAAGAGAATCATTAGTGGAATCAAGAGAACTACTAGAAGCAACAACATTGGATTTGACATTATTATTATTGTTACTACTAGAGGAAGTATCTTTCTTGTACTTGTTACTGGACTTGACTTGAGGCATGTAAGTAAATAAGAGTAAACACTTGGCAATGTAAGAAGAACTTTTCTTGCGGAGATCATCATTGATTGCCTTTAAGAACTCATGCTCTTGCTCAAGATTGAGCTTTTCAAAGCGTAACTTCTCATGAGCCCTTAAAAGTTCTCGATGATCTTCGAAGATAGTTTCATGAGCCAACTTAAGAGTGTTTAGTTATTTAGTTAGAAGCTCAATTTTCTCCTTATCATTGTCATTCGTTTGATTAGCATGATTAATTGACGTTTCATCATAGTATTCATCACTAGAGTTGTCAACAAGTAAATCATCATCCACAAGCAAGTCATCTTCATCACTATTGAAATCAACATACTCAGAATGTGTTACCTTTGGACCTTTGGCCATGAAGCATCTTCCAATTCCTTCATTTGGTGAATCAAATATGTTGTAGGAGTTGGTTGACACAAGTGCTAGACCGGCAACACCTTCATCTTGAGTATGTTCGGAGTCGTAGTGATAGCTTCTCTCGGAGTGATTGTCGGAGTCGGAGCCGGATACCCATTCACCAACATGAGCTTGATGTCTTTGTTTTGTGTAGCTCCTTGATGACTTGTCCTTCCTTTCCGAATCCTTGCTTCTCCGTGAGGGTCTTCGTTCATAACAATCATCTCTACTCCTCCTCTCTCTTGGTGGTGATTCTTCTCTTTTGCTTCTTCTTTTTGGAGAATCTTCTCTTCTTTTGTAGGGTGTCGTACACTCATTGGAGTAGTGTCCAGGCTTCCCACAATTGTAGCAATTGCGCTCTCGACTAGAAGATCTCTTGTCATGATAAGACCTTGACTTGGAGCTTCTTTGTTTGCTTCTACTCTTGTAGAATTTGTTGAAGTTCTTCACCATTAAGCTCAATTCTTCATTGAAGGTTTGTTTCTCACTTGATGATGTGGGGGCTTCACTTGAGGCTTTGTAAGCACCACTTGACTTGTTGTGAAGTTCCTCCTTATCCTTGAGTGACATCTCATGAGCAACAATTCTTCCAATGACTTCTGTTGGCTTGAGATTTTTGTAGTTTGGCATCATTTGGATCAATGTGCACACGGTATCATACTTTCCATCCAATGATCTTAGAATCTTCTTGATGATGAATCTGTCGGTCATCTCTTCACTCCCTAAGCCGGCAATCTCATTTGTGATAAGTGCAAGCCTAGAGTATATTTCAGCGACACCTTCTCCATCCTTCATTTTGAACTTGTCAAGCTGACTTTGGAGCACATCCAACTTGGATTCCTTGACGGATTCGGTACCTTCGTGCATATCAATCAAAGTATCCCAAATTTCCTTTGCATTCTCAAGACGGCTGATTTTATTGAATTCTTCGGGGCACAATCCGTTGAAGATGATATCACAGGCTTGAGCGTTGTATTGCAGCATCTTCAATTCTTCCGCATTCGCTTCACGGTTCAGTTCTCTCCCATCAAAGAATTCACCTTGCAAGCCAATGCAAATAATTGCCCAAACGGCGGGGTTATGTCCGAGAATATGCATTTTCATCTTATGCTTCCAACTAGCAAAATTAGTACCATCAAAGTAAGGACCTCTACGGTGATAATTTCCCTCGCTAGACCCATACTCTCCTAGGTTGTGAAACCAAGGCTATGACCACCAAAAGCTATGGAAATCAAAGCAAATGGAGACCAAAGCTCTGATACCACTTGTAGGACCTTGAAGTAAGTCTAGAGGGGGGTGATTAGACTACTTGACCAATTAAAAACTTAACATTTTCCCAATTTTAGAGTTTGGCAGATTTTAGCTATCTTAGGACAAGTCAAGCAATCATCACACAATTCAAGCAAGCATGCAAAGAGTATATAGGCAGCGGAAATTAAAGCATGCAACTTGCAAGAAAGTAAAGGGAAGGGTTTGGAGGATTCAAACACAATTGGAGACACGGATGTTTTTGGCGTGGTTCCGATAGGTGGTGCTACATCCACGTTGATGGAGACTTCAACCCACGAAGGGTAACGGCTGCGCGAGTCCATGGAGGGCTCCACCCACGAAGGGTCCACGAAGTAGCAACCTTGTCTATCCCACCATGGCCGTCGCCCACGAAGGACTTGCCTCACTAGCGGTAGATCTTCACGAAGTAGGCGATCTCCTTGCCCTTACAAACTCCTTGGTTCAACTCCACAATCTTGTCGGAGGCTCCCAAGTGACACCTAGCCAATCTAGGAGACACCACTCTCCAAGAAGTAACAAATGGTGCGTTGATGATGAACTCCTTGCTCTTGTGCTTCAAATGATAGTCTCCCCAACACTCAACTCTCTCTCATAGGATTTGGATCTGGTGGAAAGAGGGTTTGAGTGGAAAGCAACTTGGGGAAGGCTAGAGATCAAGATTCATATGGTAGGAATGGAATATCTTGGCCTCAACACATGAGTAGGTGGTTCTCTCTCAGAAATGGTAAGTTGGAAGTGTAGGTTTAGTCTGATGGCTCTCTCCATGAACGAAGAGGAGGTGAAGGGGTATATATAGCCTCCACACAAAATCTAACCGTTACACACAATTTACCAAACTCGGTGGGACCGAATCGTTAAACTCGGTCGGACCGATTTAGTAAACCTAGTGACCGTTAGTGATTTTCGGTGGGACTGAGATGCATCTCGGTGAGGCCGATTCGGTTAGGGTTAGGGCATAACGTAATCTCGGTGAGACCGATTACACAAACTCGGTGAGACCGATTTGGTAATAAGCTTTCCAGAGAGTTGGTCAGGTAAACTCGGTGGGACCGATTTGCTCTTTTCGGTGAGACCAAAATGTTACAAAAAGGAAACAGAGAGTTTACATTGCAATCTCGGTGGGACCGACCGCTCACTTCGGTTAGACCAAAACATTATGAAGAGAAACAGAGAGATTGCAACCCCATCTCGGTGAGATCGAGATCCCTATCGGTAAGACCGATTTGCTTAGGGTTTGTGGCAGTGGATATGACTTTTGGAATCGGTGGCGCCGGATAGAAAGAATCGGTGTGACCGATTTTGGCTTTAAGTTTAGGTCATTTGTGGATGTGGGAAAGTAGTTGAGGGTTTTGGAGCATATCACTAAGCACATGAAGCAAGAGGCTCATTAAGCAACACCTCATCCCTTCTTGATAGTATTGGCTTTTCCTATAGACTCAATGTGATCTTGGATCACTAAAATGTAAAATGAAGAGTCTTGAGCTTTTGAGCTTGAGCCAATCCTTTGTCCTTAGTATTTTGAGGGATCCACTTTCATCATCCATGCCATGCCATTCATTGAGCTTTCCTGAAATAATAGTCTTGGAATAGCATTAGCTCAATGAGCTATATGTTGTTATGAATTACCAAAACCACCTAGGGATAGTTGCACTTTCAAGGTGTGTGGGACTTTTGAGGAGCCTCCTACTGGATTGATACCTTGGTTCTCAAAACTGAGGGAAATACTTACGCTACACTTGCTGCATCACCCTCTCCTCTTCGGGGAAAACCAACGCTAGCTCAAGACATAGCAAGTATGTGACTTGCTGAAAAGCTCTTATATTAACTCTTTTCGATGTTATGATAAATTGCAATTGCTTCATTGACTGAGATCATAGTTTGTTAGTTTTCAATGAAGTTTCTGATTCATACTTTACATTGTGAATAGATTGTTACTTTAGCATAATAAATCATATGACAATATATGTTGATGTTCTAAAGATGATCATGATGCCCTCATGTCCGTATTTTATTTTATGGACACCTCTATCTCTAAATATGTAGACATATTTTTCGATATCGGCTTTCGCTTGAGGACAATCGAGGTCCAAGCTTGGGGGAGTTGATACGTCCATTTTGCATCATGCTTTTATATTAATATTTATTGCATTATGGGTTGTTATTACACGTTATAGCACAATACTTATGCATTTTCTCTCTTATTTTATAAGGTTTACATGAAGAGGGAGAATGCCGGCAGCTGGAATTCTGGACTGGAAAAGGAGCAAATATTAGGGACCTATTCTGCACAACTCCAAAAGTCCTGAAACTTCACGGAGATCGGTTTTGGAATATATTAAAAATATTGGGCGAAGAAAGCACCAGAGGGGGGACACCAGTCAGCCACGAGGGTGGAGGGTGTGCCCTACCCCCTAGGTGCGCCCCCTACCTCATGGGCCATATGGCAGGCCCCCGACTCCCATCTTCTGCTATATGGTGTCTTTTACCCTAAAAAAAATCAGAGAGAAGCTTTCAGGACGAAGCGCTGCCATCTCGAGGCGGAACCCGGGCAGGACCAATCTAGGGCTCCAGCGGAGCTGTTCTGCCGGGGAAACATCCCTCCGGGACGGGGAAATCACCACCATCATCAATCCCCATCGATCCTCTCATCGAGAGGGGGTCAATCTCCATCAAAATCTTCACCAGCACCATCTCCTCTTAAACCCTAGTTCATCTCTTGTATCCGATCTTTATCTCAAAACCTCAGATTGGTACCTATGGGTTGCTAGTAGTGTTGATTACTCCTTGTAGTTGATGCTAGTTGGTTTATTCGATGGAAGATCATATGTTCAGATCATTAATGCTATTCAGTACTCCTCTGATTATGAACATGAATATTCTTTTGAGTAGTTACGTTTGTTCCTAAGGACATGGGAGAAGTCTTGTTATAAGTAATCATGTGAATTTGGCATTTGTTCGATATTTTGATGAGATGTATGTTGTCTTTCCTCTAGTGGTGTTATGTGAACGTCGACTACATGACACTTCACCATGATTTGTGCCTAGGGGAAGGCATTGGGAAGTAATAAGTAGATGATGGGTTGCTAGAGTGACAGAAGCTTAAACCCTAGTTTATGCATTGCTTCGTAAGGGGCTGATTGGATCCATATGTTTCATGATATGGTTAGGTTTACCTCAATTCTCCTTTCATAGTTGCGGATGCTTGCGAGAGGGATTAATCATAGGTGGGAGGCTTGTCCAAGGAAGGACAACACCCAAGCACCGGTCCATCCACATATCAAATTATCAAAGTAACGAACGTGAATCATATGAGCATGATGAAAATTAGCTTGACAGTAATTCCCATGTGTCCTCGGGAGCACTTTGCTTTATATAAGAGTTTGTCCAGGCTTGTCTTTTGCTACAAAAAGGATTGGGCCACCTTGCTGCACCTTGTTTACTTTTGTTACTTGTTACCTGTTACGAATTACCCTATCATCAGTGAAGAAAATTTACCGTGCAAGGATTAGATAAGGAAAAGATCAATCTTTGCCCTTTTACTTGTTCATGTTTTGACTCCCCCCCTTGACATTCCTGCCTAGCTTTGCCACTGTTCAACAACATAAGCATGCATACCAAGCATGGCGGGTTGAACAAAGCTTCTACAACAATCAAGCGGGTCATGCTAGGAAAATGTAACCATGGCAATATGTTGGAGTATCAAAAATCATGTTATGCAATTACAAAGGGGCCAAACGCGCATATATTGTGTGTGTGTGTGCGCGCGCGCGCGCGCGTGCGTGTTGTGCCGCCCCTGAAAAAATTGGAAGTTAAGAACGTTTTAGGCTTTGATTAGACTAAACTAAACCCCAAATACGAAAGTTGTTTTGGCTCGGGGTGTTTTTGGAATTGATAAGGGTTGCCATTTGCTAGGGATTCCAAGCAGATAGATCGTGGTAAATGATGTTTCGCGTGTGTTGTGCGGAAGCAAACATGCACCCTCCACGACGTATTGGGTTGGCCACGATAGGGCGGTGCATTGTCTTTTTTAATTATTATTTAACGTTTTCCCTTCATTTTTCCTTTCTATTCCCTTTTACTTTTTGTACTATTTTTCCTTTTTATTTCTGTATGTCTCCTTTCTGTTCTTCTATAATTATTTGTTTGAAATAAACATGAGTGTTCTTTTTCAAATTTGTGAACAATTTTGATTGCATGAACATTTTTTATATTTCTTAAACATGTTTTACATGCGAGAACATTACTGTAAATTCTTGATTGTTTTAAAAAAATGCGATTTGTGAAGAATTTATTTTCATGATTTTTTTAAATCATGTTTTTTCTTAAGGGTGTGAACATTTTTTTTAACCCGTGCCAAAAATATTATTCATAAGTATTTTTCAGACCTCCTATTTTTTATTGTTGTAACCAAGTTTGTTTGTTTTTGTCTACTTTTCATTAGAATAACATTTTTTTGGCTCAACCAGTACATGGGCCCAACCCATCTTAGCTCCAACCGTGCAACACAGGAGCTCTCACAAATCACCTATAAAGGGCGTGGTGAGCGTCAGCTACGAGAAAGTGAAGTGAAGCAAATAACCATGAGCAAAAGGAATCGAGTAAATACGATACCAAACACCTTGATACTCCTTTTTTCCACCTATGAAATTTTCATCATCTTGTTGCCCATATTTGATAATGATTTCTTTTACTTTTATCTACCAGTATAATTGTGCATAATTTTAGTACGAGTGCCAAATTTTGATTATATTTACTTTACAAAACTAGAAGGTCTTTTTGTTGTGCAATTCAGCACTTGTGCATGTATGTTGCCTTCAGTTTTTTACTAAGTCATCTCCTTGTATCAAGTGTTCAGTTTCATAATCGGTGTTCTTCAGATTGTTCATGTGGGAGGGTCTCCAAACCCGTAGGTATCAAAGGAAGAATGTACTGAAAATATTGTAACGTGTCTATGGAATTGGTGTTCGTCACATGTACCAAGGCAAAGAACCGCTCTTGCAATACACGATCCTCATCAGCAAATCTGAGGACCAATGCCATCACCTCACTTTTAACTACATCACATGTCTCATCCACTAGAATAGAAAACTTAGAATCCCCGATCTCTTCACGGATATGCTTCCTAACTTTCAATGCATAAATACCCAAAATCTCTCGTTGGATTTCATGTGATGTGTACTTCCAACTGTATGGAGCATTCTCCAAAATACTTCAGCAATCTCAGGATTGAATTCTACAAAGAGCTTTAACAATTCAATAAAGTCCCCTCCGTTCTTTGACTCTCGAGTTTCATCATGGCCTCTAAATGCACAAGATTGTGATATAAGCCACTTAACAGCTGCAATTGATACTTTCACCCTTAGCCAGTTTCTTTTTATATCCCTCTGGTTGCCCACTGCTACAACATTTTCTAAATGGCCTTGTTGATTCAAGAAGTCATGGCATGCTTTGGTTGCATTATTATGTTCAGAGCAAGGTTGAAAACCTATGTGGTTTAAGAAAGCACATTTCTTTCCATCATGGACCTTCTTCCAGTTTACAAATCCTCGCATTGTAAAGACATCTGAACCACCTCGCTTGTCTTGTTTTTGCCGAATAAGAAACAAATAGAAGAAATATGTACGATGACTGTCCTCCGTGTACTCCAACCATGATTGGAAATCCTTGACCCAGTCATACTTAAAGCTTCATTTGCGACCTTCTGGACCATAAGCTTTGTAATTCTTCAAACGGGGCTGCATAATACCAAGCTTCAAATATGCTTGCTGCACATCGTCTCTTTGATTAGGAGGATATTGCCAAATCTGTGGACGTAGTGTTGGATCCCGCTACAAGAATTCAATCCCTTGAAATAGTACTTCATTTGTTTGAGTTTGATGTCTTTGTCCTTATTGTTGAGGCATTGAAGGATGTGGCCCATGTTGCTCAAATTCGAGCAACAACAGAGGAGGCTGAACACAGTTCGTTGGCTGAACAGACATTGCTTCAGTTGATGTTGGCACATTAGCTGAATCACCCTCTTTATTTTGAAAAATGCATCAACTGTTTCCCCCTTAAGCATCACTGCCCCCTTCTCACTATAAATAACATTTTCTATTCGGTACAAAATACAATTGAATAAATCCATGACGAGATGACCTTAATTAGAAATTTTCTCAACTAAGGTGAAATAAACTTCAGAATCAAAATAATTGAACTTTCTACAATTTGCAGAGGGAGATATAAGCGGAGATCCAGCATGGGCAGCTGCTCACCGGCTCACTGAGGCAACAAGGCAACAAGTTCATACATCAACTAAAGGTTGCTTATCAAAACACTACTTGGTTGATTATATCTTGGAACTATTGTCCTCTGGCTTGTAAGCTATTTATGTACCGAACGGGGCAGAGCGCAACGGGCATGCTTCCGTGTGATGCCACCGCAGACCCGACGGCGTGGAGGGCACTCTCGCCCGCGGAGGCCCCTAAGACGCGGGTACTCCAACATACTTTATAGGAGTAATATTCATACCATAGAATATATTTCACTCTAGAAGCATAATATAATTAAAGGCGGTCCATGGCATAAGGATGTAACATGTTAACTTCAACAACATAAACATGCATATTAAGCAGGGCAGGTTGAGCAAAGCTTCTACTGCAATTAAGGACACAAAGTTTCTGCACCCAAGCTCAAATGAGCTCGGGTGAACAGTAAAATCAAAACAAAATCGGAAAAATCTATTTTTTGGGAGAAACACTGACAAAAGTTTTAAGTGTTTGCAAAAATTCATCTTGAAATCACATTCCTACAAGGCGTGGCAAAAAAAAACAAAATCGGTACTCTGAAAATGCTACTTTCAAAAGCATTTTGGAGCACTGGTTTTTTTTGCCACGCCTTACATGAATGTGATTCCATGACGAATTTTTGCTAGAACTTAAAACTTTCATAATGTTTCTTGATTTTAAAAAAAATGATTTTACTGTTCACCGAGCTCATTTGAGCTCGCGAGCAGAAAGGTACTTTCGGGCATGCTAGGACAAGTGTAACCATGGCAATATACTGGAGTTTCGAAATCACGCTATGCAAACAACAGGTCAGATGCGCATATTGTGTGTGTGTTGGGGGGTGGGGGCGTGTGTGCATGCGTGTCTGTGTGTGTGCGCGTCGCCCCTGAAAAATTTGGAAGTTAAGAATGTTTTAGGCTTCGATTAGACTAAATTAAACCCCAAAAAAGGAAAATTATTTGGGCTCGGGGTGTTCTTGGAATAGATAAGGGTTGCCATTACCTAGGGACTCCAAGTAGGTTTTTTTTTTTTTTGAGAATCTCACAAAGTTTTATTACTGAATCATAATGTTCATAGGTACAAAAAGAAGATCGTCGGGTTGTCCTAGCCAAGTGTGTCGGCCAAACCCTAAAGATAGCGCATGCTTTGCGAGATTATGGGCCTCCGTATTGGAGGTCCTATACTCATGAGTAAACGAACATGAAATAAAGGTAGTTGCTCTAGTCTTGATTTCCTCGACAATGGCTCCAAATTCTGTTGAGCTTCCCTGTCTGATTGCATCTACCACCACCTTGCAATCGGAGGCAACAAGTAA
The DNA here is from genome assembly GCF_002162155.2 of Triticum dicoccoides. NCBI lineage: Eukaryota > Viridiplantae > Streptophyta > Magnoliopsida > Poales > Poaceae > Triticum > Triticum dicoccoides. The sequence goes on from NC_041381.1 coordinate 627,937,308, forward strand.
ATGGTTGATATAGAGATCTTCTGAAAGTGCTAATGCCTCCCGAACAGCTAGTGCTTCTAGCACTTGGGGGTTGTGCAGTCCTCTGAAAATGAGAGCTGACGCTCCCATGAACAAACCTCTCTCATCCCTGCAAACCACACCAACTGCGCCAAACGTACCTGGGCGTGACACGGCCGCGTCCACATTGAGTTTGTAGTAATCTGTTGGTGGTGGAATCCACGTACGGGGTCGTGGTACTGCTATCCCATGTGCTTCCTCCTTCTTCTTCTTCAAAAACTCTATGTCTGGGACTCCAAGTAGGTAGATCACGGTAAATGATGTTTTGCATGTGTTGGGCGGAAGCAAACATGGACCCTCCGCGACCATATTGGGTTGGCCACTACAAGGCGGTCCACAGTTTTTCTATTATTTATTCTTTCTCATTTTTTCCTTGATTTTTTTCTTTCTATTCCCTTTTATTTTGTTGTACTACTCCTTCCATTCCACAATATATTGCGTTCGTGCTTCCCGAGATCTAAGTTTGACCATAATTTAACCAACAAGACCGACTGCGTCGGGAGCAAAAAATATACCACTGAATTCATATTTATGAATTAGATCTCGGTAAGTGTGGGCGCACTACATTGTGGAATGGAGGGAGTATTTTTTTTCTTTCACTTTTGTATGTTTCCTTTCTATTTTTAAAAAGCATGACTATTATTTTCAAATCTGTGAATAGTTTTGATTCCATGAACATTTTAAAATTTTCTTAAACATGTTTTAGATGTGAGAACATTATTGTAATTTCTTTAACAATGTTTAAAAAATTGTGATCTGTGAAGAATTTCATTTGCATTACTTTTAAAAAAATCCATGTTCTTTCTTAATGGTCTGAATATTTTTTACAACCCATGCCAAAAAAATTATTTCATAAGTATTTTTGTTGATCTCCTTTTTTATAACCGATTTTTTGTATTTTTATCTATATTTTTTATTAGAGTAATAATTTTTTTAGCTCAACTAGTACATGGGCCCAACCCATCTTAGCTCCAACTGCAGCACAGTGCGTGTTTGCTCTTAGCATGGGATAGAAGCTCTCATAGATCACCTACAAAGGGCATCTTGTCTCAAAAAAGAAAACCGGCTCCGAGAAAGTGAAGTGAAGCAAATAATCATGAGCCCTCGGTTTTTTGCAAGAGCTAATGGTTTGTGAGAAATACTACCTCCGTCCTGGTTTGTTGGCCCCCTTCATATTTTGTGTCAAATTTTAACCTTAAATTTAACTAATAAAATGTTGATGCATGTCACCAAAAATAATATTATTCGAAACTATGTTTAAATACGAATCCAATGATATTTTTCCAAAAATAATATTATTCAAAACTATGTTTAAATACGAATCCAACAATAATTTTTTGGTGACATGCATTAATATTCTATGGTCAAAGTTTAACACAAAATACAAAGAGGATCACTAAACCGGGACGGAGGTAGTACTAGAGTGCGTCCCTCGAGAAGATGAACCTTTATCGAAAAAAGTGCAGGCTAACATTAGCTGCTGATATTATTATATTTTTGAGCTTGCTAATATTTACATCTTGATACCTGATTAGACATGAATCAATACTTTGGGACATAATTTGAACTTCTAAAGGTATACAAAAAAATGTACCAAGCTGTCGATTTGGGGTTTGCTTCTGGAAAGAGGACACGATTGCTCTGCCACAAGTGCGGTCGTCTTATCAATAATGTTTACAAGAACGAGGAACGCCTATTATCAAGATTGAATGCACTATAGTCCTTCATCCTATTACTCCGGTGTTTCTTTTGCTCTATGACAGCAATCTAAAGTTCAGAATTGTTGTGATGTATACACCTTGAAAAGCACGGTTGCGCTACTTGGTATTGGATTATGTGAATCGAGTAAATACGACCTATGAAATTTCTGTCATCTTGTTTCTCATATTTGATAGTGATTTTTTTCTTTTCTCCACTAGTATAATTGTGCATAATTTTAGCAGGAGTGCCAGATTCTGATTATATTTATTTTACAAAATTAGAAGGTCTTTTTGTTGTGCAATTCAGCACTTGTGCATGTATGTTGCCTTCAGTTTTTTACTGAGTCGTCTCCTTGTATCAAGTGTCATAATCGGTGTTCTTCAGATTGTTCATGTGGGAGCGTCTCCAAACCCGTAGGTATCAAAGGAAGAATGTATTGAAAATATTGTAATGTGTCTATGGAATTTTCTCCATCGAAATGAGAATGGTTGTCTTCAATTATTCTGCAAGGAACAAACTTCTTTTTTATCGGTGTATTTCAAACCCAGAAAAGAAGAGAAGACACTAATTCACTGTGAATATCGATCCAACTTTATATAGTTGCTGCATTGCTGTAGCATGTCCTCCAATGACAGATTCTCATTCCTTCATCCGAACTGTTTTGGAGATCTGAATATTATATACAAGAAACTTGCTCCAATGCAATGCATCACTGTTATTCTCTTTTTTTCGACAATATGCATAAGCATGCGTATCATATATCCATAGAAAAGATGGTGAAGAAACCCATCCACAGTTATACATTAGAACTTAGGAGCTTAATGACCATTGAGAAAAAGTGTAACGCTGGCTATGCATCTTCAGTCATGGACTGCTCTTTGATATTCTACTTGCATTCTGAGCCACACTACACAGTAGACAGTACCATTAGAAAATTTCTCCAATCATAGAACTTATATTATGCATCAGTAAATTATAATATTATATAATTTAAAGTTAATTGTACACTTCATTTTTCCCTACCCCCTCCGCTACAAAATAAGTGTCGTCATTTTAGTTCAAAATTTAATTGACATGCTTGACTGTTCTAGCATCAGCTTACCAAAAAACATCCAGGTCCCACAGGAGCACTGTTGTGAACTGCCAAGAGTGAGCCGTGTTTAAGTGTGTGCGCGCGGGGTCGATTGGAGAATAGGTACATACAAATTGGTGTTGGTATTACTGTGGCAGCAGTTACCCATGGGCGACCACTAAAATTCTCTTGAGAAATACTAGCAATGTGCCTTATGATAAACACTTAATTAAGAAAAACTGTACCAGTTGGAGACATCCTTGTAACTTGTATTAGAACTGTGTTTGTAGTTTTGAGATTATGCAGCACAGAGGCAGGGTTGAGACACTTTCAGCACCGATGCTATCATCAGGAAAGCACTGTTTATGTGTACTACACAGAACTGAACTGAACGAGCGTATTACATCTGTTCATTCAGGTTCAGAGGCACCCAACCGGAATAGCACTACCATTTACAAGGTACAAAATCGAAGCAATTAAGAACACAGTAGCTAAAACTTGCAGGTCATTTCACATGCTTGGGGTAGGATACATCATACATATCCTCTTTATACTCCTGAATGTGACCAATATTCAGGATACTCTATCCAAGCAATGTCCAAGAACCAGGAAATGGCATGAGATTCTGACCAATCGTGGCCAGCGCTTGCTCGATGTTCTGGTGCGTTATTTAGGAATTGTGGGTGATGCAACCAATAATATTGCAGGCACGGTAATACCTGAACCTGTAAGATCTGAAGACAGGGCACCAAGTAACTTGTACTACTATCAGTATGTTTATAATATAATTAGAGCATGGTTCACAGACTTGCGGGATAGCAATATAATTAGGCATAGTAAGAATGGTTTTCAACAGAATATGTGCACTGAACAACAAACATAACGGCACTGTCATGCAACTGGCGAACTGAAGACGAGCAGGCTAGCAGACAAGCAATTTTCAGGTACCATTTCAACTGCTCGTTCGTTCGGGTTCAGAGGCAGCTAGCCGGATTACTCATTACAAAATTGACAGTGGAATGATAATTCAAGCTCAGAATCAGAGCAAAATATGACATGCTAACTAAAACAGGGGAGAAATTTGAAAAGTTGGAAACAGTCATTCAAACGCAGATGTATGAGAACAGCAAGCCAACATTTTCATTTCCACTGAAAATGTGCTGATGGCAACAAGACGGTACCATCAGATTAGGCATAACGCATCCACCATGACAAGAACAACACAGACACATTCGTAAACCCTACTAGCACACACACTTCCACGGACGAACTCAACCTAACAAGGACAGACGGCATATGGATTGCAGATTGCGGCCTAGGCCCTCTCGCCACGGATGCGGCGGGCGAGCTGGATGTCCTTGGGCATGATGGTGACGCGCTTGGCGTGGATGGCGCACAGGTTGGTGTCCTCGAACAGCCCGACGAGGTAGGACTCGGCGGCCTCCTGCAGGGCGGAGACGGCGGAGGACTGGAAGCGGAGGTCGGTCTTGAAGTCCTGGGCGATCTCGCGGACGAGGCGCTGGAAGGGGAGCTTGCGGATGAGCAGCTCGGTGCTCTTCTGGTACTTGCGGATCTCGCGGAGCGCGACGGTGCCGGGGCGGAAGCGGTGGGGCTTCTTGACGCCGCCGGTGGCCGGGGCGGACTTGCGGGCGGCCTTGGTGGCCAGCTGCTTCCTCGGCGCCTTGCCGCCGGTGGACTTCCTCGCCGTCTGCTTGGTGCGGGCCATGTCGTCGGAGATGCGCCGGGGAGGTTGAGGAGATTTGGGGGATTGGGAGGAATGGGGGTGATGAGGAAGAAGGGGACGGGGCGGCGTTAAATAGAAGGCGAGCGCCGAGCAGGTGCGTGAGTTTTGCTTTTTCGGGAGGGAGGATGAGCGTGGAGCGTTGGATGTGTGGTGCCTGGACGGTCGAGATCTGGTATCGAGGTAGTGATCCGTGGGATGGTAGTTCGCGTGCTGTGATTGGTTCGCTATGAGTGAGGCGGATCGTGGAGGTATGCGTTCCTGCTCTCTCTATTTTTTAGTCACGTATATATGCGTTTCGCTGGTGCGACTGATTTGCATGTGGTGTTCGGCTCTTGGCCCGAGATGGAAGGAAGTGGCGTGAGAGGAAAGGCGTGATCAGGTTTGCCTTCGACATGCCAGGCAAAAATCTCAAACTTTTTTGAATTTTTTGACAAAAAAAATTGTTTTTTTTCATGAAAAATGTTTTGAGTGCACACAAAATTTCATATTGGAATGGCACTCGTGGAAGTCGTGGTAAAAAAACAAAATCGATACTCTAAAGTGATATTTTTGAAAGTATTTTGGAGTGCTGGTTTTTAAAACAATCAACTTCCGTGAATGTCATTTCATGATGGAACTTTGCAAAAGCCGAAGACATTTGTCAAAGTTTGTCACAAAAAATCAAAAAAAATAGTTTCTTTTTTTTAGATTTTACTGATCACACCACAAGCTCGCGGGGAGATGACTTTCAATTCTACCCTTATATAATATAGAAGAACTAACTAGGGTGTTTTTATTTTCTGACTACTCTTGAACATGTTATTCTTCCGGGGATAAAAGAAATTTTATTCCATTGTCAGGTGGTTGGTGCAATATATGCCAAAAGATGGCTAATCATAGTGGGAGCTAGTAAAACGTCGTCGGTGCCTGGAAACGGGATAAGGTGTAAACATGCACGCCGACGCATCTTACCCAGGTTCGGGGCTCTCCTAGGAGATAACACCCCTAATCCTGCTCTGCGGGGTCTCCGCGTGATCACTAGATCAACAAGTAGCTACAAGCTTGCTCCTTGAGCTGTTCGGCTAGAGGAGGAAGAAGGGCAAGGCTAGCTCTATCCATTTCTCTATATGTGTGTGTAATCTCCAAGAGCTCAACCCTTTGCATGGGTGCCATGGGGGTTTATATAGGCCTACCCTCCAAGGGTACAATGGTAATCCGGTCGGGTGTAGGCCTGAGCCGTCAGTGTCTATGGGCGCCGACTTCTCCGTCGGCTGCTGGGTCCCGCCGGCTGTCGGGCTCTCGGCCGACAGGTAGGGCCCGCCGCTTGTGGGTCCTGTCGGCTGCTCGTCACTGTAGCCCTGCCCCTGATGATGAGGGCTTGGTCGAGGAGGGCGTGGCTACAGCACCGCCGCCTGGCGGGCGTTCACTGTAGCCACACCCCGTCTTATCTGGTTAATGGCGCACAAACTTCTAGGATGGGGGAGGGCCGACTGCTGGGAGTCGGCCTCCCCCCACGCCGACTGGTCTAGGCCTGCCGTCTTCGGGCATCTCACAGACATGTAGGTCCCGCCGTACCGACAGCCCGTCGTGGGAGCATGGCTCCCTCTGCCATGGATGATGTCATGAGCAGCATGGAAACAGTGTCGTGTCGGGCTAGGGATGGTCGTCCGGTACGCTGCACGGTGGCCATGTCCGTCCTGGGATTCGAGGGTGGCAGGCTGCACTGTCCCGTCTCATCGCCGTTATGTAGGTGCAAACTTTGAGGGTGCGAGGGTGGGCCGCCTGCTAGGAGTCGGCCGCTCTGGTGCCCGCCTGCTAGGAGTCGGCCCACTCTAGTGACCGCCTGCTAGGAGTCGTCCCATGCCGGGGCCGCTCTTTGGGCCTTGCCGCCTTCTTGCAGCCGGTCGCTTGGATCAGCAAGCCATAAGAAGGCGGACCTTTTGTCTTTGATGTTTGAGGGGCGCAGCCGGCCCCGATGTCTTGAAATGTCATAGGAAGCTAATGAGGCTACCCGTGGTCATTTACTCCGACAGTAGTCCCCGAAGCTGATGGGGCATCGCGGTTGAAAAGGTGAGAGGCCTCAGCAACTTCCTATTCCGAGGAGCCAACAACTAGGAGTTGGCCGCGACCAAGCACGTCGTCTGGTGATTTTGAAATACGAAGGCGGGAGCTAGGTGGCGCGCTAGCCGGGCGTCGAGCCGGCTGCCCGCTGACCGCGCGCCACGCGGCGCTAGCCGGCTGGACCAGCCTGCCCGCCTATGCACGCGACGGGATGTCACCGCAGGCTGGGGCCCGCCACTACCGTGCCTCGGCGCGTGTGCGGATCCGCTGCGGCCGAGGCGGATGGTTGGAGTTCGAGGCGCAATAAACGCATGCCGTTATGGTGCGGTAAACGCGGGGTCGTGGGGTCATGGGTGCAGTTAATCCCACGATCCCCACACCCCGTCCCCTCGGCTCCGCCGCCCAGGGCTATAAGTAGGGGGAGGAGAGGAGCGGCAGAAGCACGCGCGCCCTTCTCTTCCTTCGCCATCTTCTTCTTCCTCTCCCTGTTGCCGCTGCAGCTCGTCCCCACCGTTTCCAGCCACCCCGCAGCGCCGTTGCTCCGTCGCGGGCTTGCGTGCTTGCCGCTGCGCCTTCGCCATAGGCTCGCGTACTCCCTGCCGCACCACGCCTTCGTCGACCTCCAAGTGCCCATGGCGCGCGAGCGGCCAAGCTATGGGGCTTGGGACGACTCCGACGTCCACGAGGATCACCTCGCCTTCCTCCGCCAAATGCGGCGGCTGCCCGGCAAGGGTTTCGTAGAGGTACGCCTGCCTCCCAAGAGGGAGATCTCGCCGGCGCCGGAGGAAGGCGAGCGCGTCATCTTCCGGTCGCACTACCTTCGCGGCTTCGGCCTGCCAGCGAGCGGCTTCCTCCGCTCCTTCCTCCAATTCTACCGACTCCAGCCGCACCACCTCACATCGAACACGGTGGTGCTGCTTTCGGCCTTCATGACTCTTTGTGAAGGCTACTTCGGCATCCTCCCCACCCTCGAGCTCTGGGGGGGTCTACACCAAGCTTGGCACCTATGCCAAGGGGAAGGCGGCTCAGTGCGGCGCCTTCATTGCAGTGCGGCGTCCGGGCACCGACAACTGCTTCCCGGCCATCAGCTTGACACAGGCGGTCAAGCTGTGGCAAAAATCTTATTTTTATGTCAAGAACGTCCACCCGGCAGCCGACTTCATCAGCCTGCCGGCTTATGTAACCGGCCCGCCGGCTGAACCCCGCACCAACTGGGCGTTCCGCCCGAAGACGCTGTCGGCCGCCTCCGCCGCCGCCATCACGCGGCTCAAGGTGCTGACGGAGGTAGAAGGCCTCAAGGGGTCGGATCTGCTGACCGCCTCCGTGGTGCGCCGGGTTCTCCCCCTTCAAGGCCGGCCTCATATGATTAGCCAGATGAGCGGGCACCGAGACCTGTGCCAGATGTGCACCAAGGAGATGTCGCGCGCGGAGGTGGCTCATTTGGTGAACTACATTTTGAACTGCAAGCTCCCGGAGGAGGAGTGGCAGTTCGGCAAGGAGCCGTACTCCCGCGCGCACCCGCCGCATGTGGTGAGTCCTCAACTCTTTCTCTTTCCTCTTTAGTTGTCGGGTTCTTCTTTGCCGCCTGACCGGTTGGCCATGAAGAAGATCTTCACCACCCAGTCGGCAGCCAATGCCTTGGAGCAGGGCCACGAGTACCTGCTCGACCAGTCGGTGAGCGACGCGGACGACCCCGACTTAGGGGCAGCCACCCTGGAAGAAGACGATGCTACGGGTGGTGGTGGCGGAGCAGGCGGCTCCGGAGGTGGAGGCGGCCTCGACAGCTGGCCGGATGATGATGATCAGGAGAACGTGTCGCGCCGCCAGCCGGCCATCGAACAGGCGGGCGCGAGCTCATCAGCTGCGCCGACTGCCCCAGGCGGCGCATTAAAGCACCGAGTCGCGACGTCGATGTATGATAGCCGGCCAAAGAAATCTAAGAGCTTGGCGGCGACGACCAAGCAGGAGGAGGCCGCCGCGAAGGCGAACCGATTTCATAAGGCCGTGAAGCAGCCCCAGATGGTGTCTGCGTAAGTATTTGATTTCTTCTCGCGTCCTTTCTCCTTTTTCCTTGCGAACGTCATTCTGAGTTCTTTTTTACTTTGCTTGATCAGGGCCTCGCTCTCTCTTGAGCGTTCTGGTGCTGCTTCCGTGGTTGGGACGGCGGAGGGCTCCGCCAACACCCATCGCGTGGACCCGCGCGCCGAGCTCCAGGCGGCGACGGAGAGCAACACACAGGAGGCGCGCGAGGAGTAGGAGGAGGCGGAGCGGCAGAAGGCGGCGGCGGCCAAGGCGACGCAGGAGGAGGCGGACGTGACCGCAAAGGCGCAAGCCAACGTCACGACCAAGGCCCAAGCGGACGCTGCGGCCAAGGCGCAGGTGGAAGAGGCCGCACGCGGCCAGCCCCCACAACTCGTCATCCCTCTTCGCGCCGCACCACCCTTTGCCTAAGATCTCGGCGCCGACTGGAGGAGCCGGCCGCGACCATCCGGTCATGGAGAGGGAAGGGGGCGACGACGTCACCCTGGGGGCGGAGATGCCTCCACCGGCGCCGACCGTCAAGGACCAAGGCGAGCTGGCAGCGGGGGCGATCATCAAGGACCGCTCTCCGGCATACCAGCGTGCGGCAAAGGCGGCTTCGGCGCTGCTGCCGCGGGAGGTTGGGGCCGCAAGCTCATCGACCCTGGAGGTGGAGGCCACCGGCATTGGCTCGCTGGAGTGGACACCTGGGGGCGGGACACCCATTCTGAATGCGGCAACGCAGGACGTCCAGGCCCGGCTCCAGGCTCAGGCCGCCGCTCTCCAGCACTACACGTAGGAGTTCCTGGCGTCGCAAGCGGTCATCCAGGTATGCTTCTAGTTTTTGATTCTTGTACTCTTCCATGGGGGCGCGTCAGCGCACCCACTGGGTGTAGTCCCCGAGTTCTGGGCCGGCTGCTGAGTAGGCGGCCTAGAACTTTCAAGTAGGCTCGAGTGTTGACTTGCTTTCTTTTCTGTTGTCTTTGTTGCAGGATTATCACAATCTGCGTGCGGCCATATTCAACTCCCAGGTCCGGGAGCTGGCCCAGCGGACTGCTGATCTGTCCGAGAGCCGGAGTAAGCGCTCCGCCTTCTCTCTCGTGGGGGCGCATCAGCGCACCCACTGGGTGTAGTCCCCGAGATTCGGGCCGACTGCTGAGCAGTCGGGCCAGATCTCTCCAGCAACTCCTTGTCTTCTTTCCTGCTTACTGATCGCCTTTCTTTACTATCTTTGCAGAGGCCGACGCCGCCTTGTAGCAATAGCTGGGCGAGGCCCAAACCGTGTTGCATGCCAAGGAGGAGGAGTGCAGCAAGGTGGCCCAGGAGCGCGACCGTCTGGTCAAGGAGCTGGCTGACCAGGCGGAGCTACACAAGGCGGCCCTTCAGACGGTGAAGGACAAGGAGGACACTCTCCATGCCGAGTTCGAGACTCAGTGATCGAACTGGGCCGATACAAAGAGGGCGCTGAACGACGGCTAGGCCAGATCGAGGACATGGTCGATGGTGAGTTGCCTTCTTATTTCCTTCATCTGCCGACTGTTATATGATCCGACTTCCGACTTCATATTTCTTTTTTCATGTTGTGCAGAGTACTTCCCTGGCTATGCCATTGTCGCCAACCAAGCCATTGAAGCTTGCCGCGAGGAGCGAAGGCAGGCTGGTGCGGAGATCGCGCCAAACGCCCGCCGGTCGCTCGACGAGCTGCTCCTTGCCATCCAGGCTCGTCTCCAGCCGGCTCATCGGATGCTCCGCTGGCTGTAGTGTGTCGGAGCCCAGGTGATCTCCTCCCTCTGGCCAGGCGGCCAAGCTCCATGCACCCCCAGTCGGACTACCAACTGGCTGGATGTGGTTGTCGGCCGCTTCAAGGCGTGGAAGGGCTCCTCAGCCCGGGCAGGCGCATGGCGGCCTTGGAGTTCATCAGAGCATGGTATCCTATGCTAGATCTAGACCAGTTGGCCATGTTCCGACAGGAGGCCAACGAAGAGTTGGTGGCGGTGAGGGTTTCTCTTATTCACCGCGCCGCGGCGATCGCCGAGTACACCGACAACAGCTTCTTCGTCCCCGAGCTGAACGAAGAGGGTGCTGAGGTGCCGCTGGACTTGTTCGGTCTGAAACTGGAAGACGACGAGGACTCGACAGAGGAGATCGCCTCCAGCGACGAGGGTAAAGATGAGGAGAGCGAGGATGGTGAAGATGCTGCACCGGAGGATGGAGCCAATGGCCAACCTCAACTTGACTGTGCCTCAAGCAATGAGCCACATGCAAAGCATCGACTGCTGCTAGAGACGACCAAGCCGAGACTCACCAGCCGACCACTCCACCAGTCGGCGCCGCCGACTCCACCAACATGCCGGACCCACCTGCTACTCCCTTGGCCTAGGCGGCCAACTTATCTTTAGCTTTCCCTACTCTGTAGTCTTTTGAATAATATCGTTAAACTTGCGCAGTTCCACGCACGGGGGTGTATTCAAACTTATTGGATTCCGGCTTGAAAGCCTTGCTTATGTAAATATTATTTCGCACATGCTGTGCTTGCGCCGAATTCTGACTTTTCTTGCTTTTTGAACCTTTTTGGCTTTTTCCTTTGCCACCCTCCCTTGGCTATCGTCTTGCCAACCAGGCGGCCGCTCTACGGACCGTGGTTGGTTCAAGTACTTAGCCATTTGGGAGGACAAGTACTTTGGCCGCTTAGGATGTAGCAAGGTAAATAAGAAGCCGGCGGGCTGCTCAGCAGCCGATCAGCGAGGCGGGAAGCCGGCCTATCTTATGTGAATGCTTTGGTCCTTAGCCATTTTTTCATGTGGGCATTGTTTCCTACCTTTTAATCTTGCTAGCCGGACAGCCGCTCTGTGAGCTGCGGCTTGTGGCAAGAAAGGGCTTAGATGCCGGCACATTACTTGTCCGACTGCAGGTAGCACTGACATAATACAAGGCGGCAAGCCCCCGGGCCGACTGGTCGAACCCGGTGCCAGGCAGAAAAAATGAAGTAACACATTCGTAGGCATAAAACTTATCATATAGATAAAAAGGGTAGTCCCCGAGTGCTTTCGGGGGCCTGATGTCTTGCGCTTAATACAAAAGATAGCATGGTACATACTGCATCAACTGTAAAATCTTCGAAGGAGGTTTGCGTTCCATGGGCGCTCTGATTCTTTGCCGGAGTCGTCCCTCTTGCATGCCCTAGGCTTCTGTGCGTCGATCAGGTAGTAGGAGTCATTGCCCAAGGCCTTGCTGATGATGAAGGGGCCTTCCCAAGGGGCCGAGAGCTTGTGCTGGCCGGTTGTTCGCTGGATCAGCCGGAGCACAAGGTCTCCCTCTTGGAAGGATCTTGGCTTGACCTTCCGACTGTGGTAGTGGCACAGGCTTTGCTGGTAGATGGCGGTCCGGCTGAGTGCCAACAGCCAGCCCTCTTCCAGCAAGTCGACGCTGTCTTCTCGCGCTTCCTTCGCCTCCGCCTCCGCGTACATGGTGACGCGAGGTGAGTCGAACTCGATGTCAGTTGGGATGACATCCTCGGCCCCATATACAAGGAAGAAAGGAGTGAAGCCGATTGACTTGTTTGGAGTGGTGCGCAGGCTCCAGAGGATGGCCGACAACTCATTGATCCAGCAGCCGGTCGAGCGCTCTAGTGGCTTGACCAGTCGGGGCTTGATGCTGGAGAGGATGAGACCGTTTTCTGGCTCGATTTGATCGTTTGACTGCGTATGGGCAACGGATGCTAAGTCCAATCGGATGCCCTACGTCGCGCAGAAACGGGCCAATGCTCCTTTGGCGAAGTTTGTGCCGTTATCGGTGATGATGCTGTGTGGTATGCCGTATCAGACGGTGATATCTGCAATGAAGGTCACGGCAATCGTCCCATTCAATTTCTTGATTGGGTTTGCTTCGATCCATTTGGTGAACTTGTCAACGGCAACAAGCTGATGAGTCATGCTGTTGTGTGCTGTCTTGAATGGCCCCACCATGTCCAGCCCCCAGACGGCAAAGGGCCAAGTGAGGGGGATGGTCTTCAGTGCAGAAGCCGGCAGGTGTTGCTTAGAGCTGAATTTCTGGCACCCCTTGCAATGCTTGACCAAGTCTTTGGCATCTTCCAAAGCAGACTGCCAAAAGAAGCCGTGGCGGAAAGCTTTGGCAACAAGTGATCTTGAGGCCGCGTGGTGGCCACATTCGCCTTGATGGATGTCTTTGAGGTTTTCCATGCATGTCTCTGGCTCCACGCAAAGCTGGAAGACTCCAGTCATGCTGCGCCTGACAAGCTCTCTGTTTACTATCGTGTAGGCTCCTGCCCGACGATGTACTTGTCGGGCCAAGATCTCATCAGTCGACAGCTCTCTGTTCACCAGAAAGTTGAGAACGGGTTGTGCCCATGATGGAGTTGTGACTTCTTCTACTGTCAGCACGGCCACTACAACTAGGGCGACTGGGTAGGGAGGTGGCGGGTTGGAGTCGACCACCACCTACTGTGTCATTGAAGTCCCCGGGCCGACTGCTGCAGTCCCCGGGCCGGGCTCTGAAGTCCCCGGGCCGGCTGCTACAGTTCCTGGGCCGGGCTCTAAAGTCCCCGGGCTGGGTGCGGCTGCAACAGTCCCCGGGCCGCCCACCGAAGCCCCCAAGCCTACTGCTGAGGTCCCCAAGTCAGATCCGACTGTTCCGGGTGCAGACGGCACAAAGATGGAATCGGATTCCGGTGAAGGCTTGATAGACGGCTTGAAGAGGCGCTGAAGGGAGACACCGGTTGGTATGGCTTTCCGGGTGGAGCCGATCCGTGCCAGGGCATCTGCTTGCTCGTTGTCGGCCCGTTGCACGTGAAGGAACTCACACCCTTCAAAATATTCACTGAGTTGCTGGACAAGGAAGCGGTAGCTTGCCATGTTTGCATCCTTGGCGTCCCAATCGCCGGACAACTGTTGGACCACCAGGTCCGAGTCGCCGTAGCACAGGACCCGGCGGATGCCGAGTTCTTTGGCCAGCCAGAGCCCGTGTATGAGCGCCTCGTACTCTGCCACATTGTTGGAGGCAGCGAAGTGGATTTGCAATGTGCATATGAGCTTGTCTCCTTTGGGAGAGGTAAGGAGGATGCCGTCTCCTAGTCCGGTGCGCATCTTTGAGCCGTCAAAGTGCATCCGCCAATGGGTGGAGTCTGGCGCTGGCGGCAGGTACTGGGTCTCAGCCCAGTCGACGAGGAAGTCGGCCAGTGCTTGGGACTTGATGCCGGTGCGAGGCTGGTAGAAGATGGTGTATGGCGCCAGCTCGATGGCCCATTTGGCCACCCAGCCTGATGCATCCCGGCTGCCCATGATCTTGCCAAGCGGGGCTGTGCAGACGACCGTGATGCAGTGCCCTTGAAAGTATAGCTTGAGCTTCTTGGCGGCAAAGTACACGCCGTAGCACATCTTCTGGTAGGGGGGATAGTTCTGCTTTGAGGCTGACAACACCTCACTCGGATAGTATAGAGGCCTCTGGACCGGCTGTGCCTTGCCATCTTCTGGGTGCTATACCACAATGACTATGATGACCACCCGGCTGGTTGCAGTAATGTAAAGAAGCATGGGCTCTTTGTTAGTCGGAGCCACCAGGACAGGCAGCATGGTCAACATTTTCTTTAGCTAGAGAAAGGCTTCGTCCGCCTGGTCATTCCACTCGAAGTGAGTGGTTTTCTTCATGAGTTGATACAGGGGAAGAGCCTTCTCTCCCAGCCGACTGATGAAGCGGCTAAGGGACGCAAGCCACCCGGTGAACTTCTGGACGTCTCGCAGTCGTGTGGGTATCTCCATCCTCTCGATGGCTTTGATCTTCATAGGGTTGCACTCAATGTCGTGTCAGAGACCAGGAAGCCGAGGAGCTGGCTGGCTGGTACTCCAAAAATGCATTTCTCGGGGTTGAGCTTGATTTGAAAACGGCATAGGTTGTCGAATGTTTCCTTGAGATCTTCCAAAAGGGTACCGCGCTTCTCCGTCTTCACCACAATATCATCTACATAGACGTGGGCATTTCTGCCGAGTTGTTTGAAGAGGCACTTCTGCATGCAATGCTGAAAGGTGGCACCGACATTTCTCAAGCCGAATGTCATGGTCAGGTAGCAGAAGGCTCCAAATCATGTGATGAAGGCGGTCTTTAGGCGGGCGGTCGGGTTCAACTTGATCTGATGGTACCCTGAGTAGGCATCCAAGAAACTCAACAACTCGCATCCGGCTGTGGAGTCTATCACTTGATCAATCCGAGGCAAAGCAAACAGATCTTTGGGGCAAGCTTTGTTGAGGCTGGTATAATCAATGCACATGCGCCACTTGTTGTTCTTTTTTAGTACAAGGACTGGATTGGCAAGCCATTCTAGAAAGAACACTTCAATAATGAAGTCGGCTGCCAGGAGCCGGGCTATCTATTCACCAACAATTCTTCTCTTCTCTTCCAACAGTCGGCGGAGGGGTTGCTAGACTGGTTTTGCATCTGCTCTGACATGTAGCTTGTGCTCGGTGAAATCCGTCGGAACACCCGGCATGTCCTTGGGGGACCATGCGAAGATATCCCGATTCTCATGGAGGAAATCGACGAGCTCGCTTTCCTATTTGCTGTCAAGGTTGGTTCCTACAAGGGCGAACCTCTCCAGGTTGTCCGAGTCCAAGGGTATCTTCTTGGTTTCTTTGGCCGGCTGGAAAGAGCCCTGGGTCTCCGACTCCTTGGGGTCCGGTGACAGGTCCGGCTGCTTGCCAGCCATGGCCACAACCCGGTCAAGGAGCTTCTTCTCTACGGCGATCACAAGGGACTCGGCCAGCCGGATGCTAGCTACAGCACAGGCGACCGACTTCTTGTAGTCTCCAACTATGGTGATGATGCCCTTGGTTCCCGGCATCTTCATCTTGAGGTAGGCGTAATGAGGTACTGCCATGAACTTGGCCAGAGCAGGTCGGCCAAGCAATGCATGATAAGGGCTCTCCAAGTCCACTACTTCAAACCAAATTGCCTTGTGGCAGAAGTGATCTTTGTCTCCGAAGAGGACATCTATCTTGATCTTGCCGATTGGTGAGCAGGAAAGGCCGGGCACAATTCCGTGGAAAACAGTCCGGCTAGGCTGGAGCTACTTCGCCTTGATGTTCAGTTTCTCCATGGTATCGCGGTAAAGGATGTTGATGTTGCTGCCGCTATCTATCAGGACTCGGGAGAAGCGAGCAGCTCGCCTCTCTGTTGCAAAGGTGGCATCCAACACCAGGGCATAGGAACACGGAGAAGGCATCACCTCCGGGTGGTCGGCTCGACTCCAACTGATGGGCTTTTCAGACCAGTGCATGAACTTTGGGACCTTGGAGGTGACAACTTTGACTAACTGGTGCTGCCGGCGCCGACTGCATCTATCATCAACCTGGCTTGTGAAGACCATGTAGGCTCCATGTTCTTCAGGGAATTCATCTTGGATGGCTCCGACTGCTGGATGAGCCGCGACTGCTGAGGAGCCGGAGGCGGCTGTCCAGCAGGCGAAGGAGGCAGCAACCCCTCACCCTTGGAGATTTGGGGTGAGCCAGTGGCACTTTCGGGTGGTGTGATTGGATGACTTCGTGCCGCTGTGGAACTTGCAGGGTGCATCAAGGGTTTGCTCATAGGATAAGGCGGGCTGCCAAGCCGGCATGCCACCTTTCTTACACTTGGGTATGGGCTGCCCCTCTGGCTGCTGATCTTCGACTGTTGCCACCTGCCGGCTAGTGGAAGCCGGCATCGGGGCCTTGCGCTTGTTGTCGTTCTACTACTGGCGACAACTGGTGTCACCAGCCGACGTTCTGGGAGCCGGAGAGAGAACCTTCGCAGAGGCATCCACCTGAAGCTCCGACTTCATTGAGGAGTCGGCAGTCACATACTTGTCTGCTATGATCGGTAGCTCGTCGAGTGTAGCCTACTTGTCACAGAGGAGTCGGTGCTTGAGTAGGGTGCCTTCTCTTCACCCGACGGTGAAGTACTCTATGGCTTGCACCTCGTGCACCCCTTCGCAGGAATTGCGCAGCTCGACCCACCGTGTCAAATAGTTGCGAGTGGATTCAGCTGGGCCTTGGACGCACAGAGAGAGCTGGCATGGCTTGGGCGGCCGCTTGTAAGTGCTCGTGAAGTTGCGGATGAAGACTTTGGTGAAATCTACCCAGCTATTGACGCTGTAGGGCTTGAGGCTGTTCAGCCATGTGTGCGACGTGCCTTGAAGCATGAGGGGGGCGTACTTCATGGCAATTCGCTTGTTGCCGTTTGCTATGCTGACCGCGATGGAGTAGTCGACCAGCCAGTCCTCCGGCTTCATGGAGCCGTTGTACTTGGGCGTGTCTCTTGGGAGCAAGAACCCTTTGGGGAAGGGCTCGTTGTGAATGCGGCGGCCAAAACAAGGCAGACCAATCGCATCTTCTTCTTCTAGCACCAGGGATCGCTCCAGGCGGTCGATCCGATGATGGGCATCGTTTTCTCCGATTCCTTCACGACGGCCTAGTCGACCGCTGAGCGTCGGGTGCTCAACAGGCGGCGGGGAGGCGTACCTCTCCCTGCATGGTGGAGGGGGAGGCAGACAGTCGTCCTGCCGCTCCACAACTCGTGGGCGGCCATCTTGGTCCACGCTCGATGGTGAGGCGCGTCCGACTGCGGCTAGCAGCTGGCTCTTTGTCTCTTCGGTCGCGGGCGCTGCCTATTGTCGGCGTCCGGGAGGTCATGCCCTGCTCTCGGCGTGGGGGGGGGGGGATTCTCGGCACGCGCGCTGATACGTCTCCAACTATCTATAATTTTTGATTGTTCCATGCTATTATATTACCCCTTTTGGATGTTTATGGGCTTTATTTTACACATTCACATCATTTTTGGGACTAACCTACTAACCAGAGGCCCAACCCGTATTACTGTTTTTTTGCCTATTTCAGTATTTCAAAGAAAAGGAATATCAAACGGAGTCCAAACGGAATGAAACCTTCGGGAGCGTGATTTTTGGAACGAACGTGATCCAGAGGACTTGGAGTGCAAGTCAAGGAACAATCGAGGCGGCCACAAGGGTGGGGGGCGCGCCCACCCCTGTAGGGCGCGCCCCCTGTCTCGTGGGCCCCTCGGGCGGCCACCGACATACTTCTTCCTCCTATATATACCCATGTACCCCGAAAACATCCAGGGAGCCACCGAAACACAATTTCCACCGCCGTAACCTTCTGTATCCGCGAGATCCCATCTTGGAGCCTCCGCTGGTGCTCCGCCGGAGGGGAATCGACCACGGAGGGCTTCTACATCAACACCATAGCCCCTCCGATGAGTTGTGAGTAGTTTACCACAGACCTTCGGGTCCATAGTTATTAGCTAGATGGCTTCTTCTCTCTTTTTGGATCTCAATACCATGTTCTCCCCCTCTCTTGTGGAGATCTATTTGATGTAACTCTTTTTGTGATGTGTTTGTCGAGATCCAATGAATTGTGGGTTTATGATCAAGTTTATCTATGAGAAATATTTGAATCTTCTCTGAATTCTTTTATGTATGATTGAGTTATCTTTGCAAGTCTCTTCAAATTATCAGTTTGGTTTGGCCTACTAGATTGATCTTTCTTGCCATGGGAGAAGTGCTTAGCTTTGGGTTCAATCTTGAGGTGTCCTTTCCCAGTGATAGCAGGGGCAGCAAGGCACGTATTGTACTGTTGCCATCGAGGATAAAAAGATGGGGTTTATATCATATTGCATGAGTTTATCCCGCTACATCATGTCATCTTTCTTAAAGTGTTACTTTGTTCTTATAAACTTAATACTCTAGATGCATGATGTATAGCGGTCGATGTGTGGAGTAATAGTAGTAGATGCAGGCAGGAGTCGGTCTACTTGTTGCGGACGTGATGCCTATATACATGATTATTCGCTTTTCTATCAATTGCTCGACAGTAATTTGTTCACCCACCATAATACTTATGCTATCTTGAGAGAAGCCACTAGTGAAACCTATGGCCCCTGGGTCTATCTTTTATCATATAAGCTTTCAATCTACTTTTATTTGCATCTTTACTTTTCCAATCTATATTATAAAATACCAAAAATATATTTATGTTATCATACTATCTCTATCAGATCTCACTTTCGCAAGTGGCTGTTAAGGGATTGACAACCCCTTTATTGCATTGGTTGCGAGTTCTTTGTTTGTTTGTGTAGGTACGTGGGACTTCTGAGGAGCCTCCTACTGGATTGATACCTTGGTTCTCAAAAACCGAGGGAAATACTTACGCTAATATTGCTGTAGCACCCTTTCCTCTTCAAAGAAAACCAATGCAAGCTCAAGACGTAGCACGCGCCGGCTCCTTGCTGCGGGGCTGCCGCGTCGATGAGCTACCGAACGCGCTCCGTCATGCAGCGTCGCTTGTCACCATCCAGGCGCTCTAGCTCCTTTGCTGCCGCCTGAGCAGCATGCAGATTCTTGATGGGCGTGGCCTAGATAGGGCGGTCAGCCCTCAGCATGCTGGCGATGGTTGCGCCGCGCTGTTTGACAATGCCCACGCAGCTGGGCTCGCCAGCAGCTGGCGTGCCATAGACGGCACAATCAACCTCGTGCTAATAGGCCTCGGTGAGGCATCTCATAGTGGCTAACTTCTTGCCGCTCTCGATGAGCGCGACATGGTGGGCTTCCAGCATCTCGGCGTCGCCTGCGATGGGGACAAGCAGGTGCCGCATCATTGCCTACAGCGAGTCGTGGGCGTCTGTGCTGGAGGCTCCGCCATGGCAGATGACGAGCACCTTAGTGATGGTGCTGCCGCCGCTGTTGGCACGAGGGAGCGGGTCGTCAATGAGCACCACATCGGTGGGGAAGGCATCGAGGGATGCCGTGTCAGAATCGACAAGCATCGGGTCGGTGGAGCCAATCGACTCCAAGTCGGAAGCGGGCTCGTTGGCGATGTCGAGCTTGCCAAGGAGGTCAATGAGGCAGCTCCCGGAGCTGGCTGCGTCCGCCTTGGCGCGGGCTCGTCGGAGAGGCGGATCTCGCCGATGAGATCAGCGAGGCAGCTCGCTGCGTAGGCAATTTCCATGCCATGCAGCGCATCGGTGCAAACGCCATTAGGCATGCCGGGCTGGCTGTGCTCGCCAGGGAGGAACAAGGTTCCCATCCAGAGCAGATCCCCGGACAACGGTGCACCTAGCCCCACGGTGGGTACCAAATGTCGGGTGGTCGGTGCGACATATGCCAAAGGATGGCTAATCATAGTGGGAGCTAGTAAAACGCCGTCGGTGCCTGGAAACGAGATAAGGCGTAAACATGCACGCCGACGCATCTTACCCAGGTTCGGGGCTCTCCTAGGAGATACCACCCCTAATCTTGCTCTGTGAGGTCTCCGCATGATCATCAGATCAACAAGTAGCTACAAGCTTGCTCCTTGAGCTTTTCGGCTAGAGGAGGAAGAAGGGAAGGCTAGCTCTATTCCTCTCTCTATATGTGTTTGTAAGCTCCAAGAGCTCAACCCTTTGCATGGGTGCCCTGGGGGTTTATATAGGCCTACCCCCCAAGGGTACAATGGTAATCCGGCCGGGTGTAGGCCCGGGCCGTCAGTGTTTATGGCCACCGGCTTCTCTGCTACCTGGTGGGTCCCGCCGGCTGCTGGGCTCTCGGCCGACAGGTAGGGCCCGCCGCTTGTGGGTCATGTCGGCTGCTCATCACCGTAGCCCTGCCCCTGATGACGAGGGCTTGGTCGAGGAGGGCGTGGCTACAGTACCACCGCCTGGTGGGCGTTCATTGTAGCCACACCCCGTCTTATCTGGTTAATGGCGCACAAACTTCTAGGGTGGGGGAGGGCCGGCTGCTGGGAGTCGGCCTCCCCCCACGCCGACTGGTCTAGGCCTGCCGTCTTCGGGCATCTCACAGGCAGGTAGGTCCCGCCACCTGCAAGCCGTACTGATAGCCCGTCGTGGGAGCATGGCTCCCTCTGCCATGGATGATGTCATGAGCAGCATGGCAACAGTGTCGTGCCGGGCTAGGGATGGCCGCCCGGTACGCTGCACTGTGGCCACGTCCATCCCGGGATTTGCTACCTCTTAAGCACTGCGTTGGTTTTCCCTTGAAGAGGAAAGGGTGATGCAGCAAAGTAGCGTAAGTATTTCCCTCAGTTTTTGAGAACCAAGGTATCAATCTAGTAGGAGGCTCCATGCAAGTCCCTCGTACCTACACAAACAAACAAGAACCTCGCAACCAATGCGATAAAGGGGTTGTCAATCCCTTCACGACCACTTGCGAAAGTGAGATCTTGTAACACCCCAAAAATTTAACCAAATTTTTGATATTAAATTTTTGCCAGGAGTTTTAAAATTTTGCATTCTGGATTTTATTCCTGTTGAATTCAGAACTCTTCTTTTATTATTAAGGAGTTTTCCCTAGTGGAGCTTTCCAAAATATATTGGACTTCTATGCTCTCTGTATACCAATTTCTAAATCAGTAGATTTATTTATTACATTATTTCACCCTGAGCTTTAATCATTAAAATGGCTGTTTTAAATTTTTGGAGCTCTGTTTGTACTGCAACCAGTTGATAACTTTAACTAATATTCCAACCAAAATTTGGAGATGTCATGTGATGCCCCCAGATCACTTTTGTGTAATAATAAAATTATTTCATTGCTTATTTTGAGTGTTACACATGTTTTTCTTCTCTGGTCCAGTGGACATTTTTGCACTACAACCCAATTAAATATTTCCCTAGAGCCTCCGCCAAAATTATGGGATGTCAGTAGTAGCATGCCATCCAACTTTATGCAAAAACATAGTGGTGTTCTTTGGAAAATTTGAGTGCTTCCACCTCCTTTTCATTCTGGACCAGACTTGTGTTTTCTACTGCAACCCCATCCTTTCTTACTCTAGTGATCTTGTGCTTTGTCATGCTTGTAGTCAACCCTGCAAAACCCCTAAGTCCAGGAGCATGCTCTCTTTGGAACACTTTTGGTCCTTGTAATGATGCCATTTACTCCCTGTCCAGAATTGTAGTTTTGCAAAACTTGCACTAGCAAGTTTCTCCTTTTTGCAAACCAACTTCACCACCCTCTCTTACATCCATAGAGACACTAATCTGGAGATTTTGGCCACTCCAAGAACTACCTAGGTGCCTTTGGCATTTTGTCAAAAACCCTCTGTGCACAGCCATATTTGGCATGACTTCAAGTTTACTTGGTGAACCTGAGTCCCTGACCAATCCACCATGTCCCTTGACTCCATTGCTAACCCTAGACTAGACCTGTTTATTGCCAGCCTCAACCGCGACCTCTAGGCTGCCCTGGCATTCCGTCGAGCAGGTCCCGGGCATGCTTTGGGCGCGCCCAGAGCGTGCGTTTGGCACCCACGAGCGCCCGAGCCGCCGCGTCACGCCCCGCACTCAATCCGGTCCGTGACCGACCGCACCCAACGCGCCGTGTCCCCTTGCACCGCCACACCACCCCGACCAACCCGGCACCCCACAGCGCCATCGTCAGGACGGCCGTGGCGGCTAGCTGACAGACGCTTGCAGGCCCCGGCCGTGTCGGCGCCGCCCAAGCCACCAGCGCTTGCCACCTGCCTCCTGGAGCAGTGCGTGCTCATCCACAGCTTCGTCCTCTAGCGCGCATCGCTGCCACGTCGCCCTAGCTACAGAATGGCGGTCACCGGCAAGTTTATCCATGGCCGCCGCAAACCGACTCGGATGTGCTATAAAAGAGGGCCCGAGCTCAAGCCCGCACGCAGGCAGCCTCACACCATTCCACTCGTGCCTCCTTTGGCCATCAATCGAATGGAGGGAGTCGTCTTCCTCCTCTCCGGCAACTCCTACCGCCACCACTGCCCCTGCCACTCCGGCGCTACCAGAGCCTCCCCCTCTCCACTCTCTCCACCAAGAGCTTTCTTTTCCTCTTGTGAGACCATTCCCCCGCTCCATTTTGATCGGGAGCCACCGCGGCCCAAAAATCACTTTGTCCCCGAAGCCTCCTCCGCCGCGAAGCTCGCTGCCGGCAGCTCACGCCGTCCCCGCCGACCCAGCGACCACCGGGAGGACCGCCCCAGTCTAGCGGATCCATCCCCACCCTCGGGGGCCCGTGAGAAGCCGCCAAACGCCGGCGACGATTGCCGGAGTCCCCGCCTCTGTTCGGCCAGAGGAAGGAGAGGGAAGGAGACTGGTCAAACCTGACCAGTGGGGCCCCCTGGACCCACTGTCAGTGACCCTGCCCAATCCACGTGGGTTAAGTGGAAGCGCATTTCAAAAATGCGCCTTCGACGTGTACGTTTATTCAAAACATTTTCTTTTCTGTTTTATTTAAATAACAGATTTTTGACAAAACTTTGACCGGCTGTATCTTTTTAAATACAACTCCAAATAAATTGATTCTTTTTCCTACCTCTCTCAAATATTGTCTAGTTTATTTTAAGATTTATTTGAAAAAATTTCAAAACAATTTTTTGTGCTATTTTGTTTTTGTGTGTTAATTCATATATATTCTTTTAAATAGGATTTTTGAAGATTTCAAGATGTGTGGATGCACCCTTCTTTCCCATGACCTGAAGGCAAGCATTCTGAACCCTGGTGTAATTTTTGTGTGTGTTGTTTGACTCGGTGACAACACCACCGCGACACGAGCATACGTCATTTTATGTGAGGAAGTGATCCTACTTATGAGTGCATGTTAATGATTTTTTTATGCTGATGAGTTGATATGGAAATCACCGTCATATGCCTTTCATACATACCGGAAGGGAAGCCGGAAAGGCCTCTGTCTTGGGTAGACACGATCTTGTTCCTAGTCCTCCGTCGAGACGGTCGTGTCCGGTATGGCATGAGGGGTATGTCGCGTGATGTTTCTATCTGTTGTTTGAAATATATGCATTGTTATGCTAATCATGCAGGAAATATTACAACCTCCTGAGTCGACCGTAGATCGAGTCTTGTGCCAGTAACCCCCATACTTGCTTCGTACTACAACTCGTCTCGACAATAAGTAGGGTACGGTTCAGTAAGTTGTCAACCCCTTTCCTAGCACACACCGTACAGAGAGGCCATGGTGGAAGATACTGGAGGCATCCGGTAGTCATGCCACCAGGTCCGGGAGCATGGGTGTTTCGGTTGTAGCCGAAGGGGGTAGCTTCCCCAGTTTTGCGCGCGGTATAAATTTTGTGATCCCATGTTACGTCGAGATTGTAGCCTCCCCACTTAGAGTTTTGTTTGACAAGTGTCGTGGGTGATTCCAGACACATGTGAGTTAAGCTGGTGTGTGCAAGTTAGGTGTGTTTTCAACAAAAAGACCATGGACGGAATTAGTCCCGATGGACTAAAGGAATCCGTTACTGGTGGGTAAAGAGTACACCCTCTGCAGAGATTAAACCTATTCGAATAGCCGTGTCCATGGTCAAGGACTACAGTCTGGGATGGGTCAAGTGTCGGTCTTAGTGTCGGTCTTCGGAGGTGAAATCGTTAAACCAAAATTGGAATTACTACCTGTGAATTGTGATAATTATGATTATTATTATTGTTGACTAACTATGTTATTATTATTATTATCGAGTATCCCTGGGATGGTTCTACCTCCGGGATATTCACTATGATTGTTTCTTTTAAAGCCCTTTTTGTGGTGTCGCTCAGACGCCGGACTGTGGCATTTCTTTTAAAGCCCTTTATGTGGTGTCGCTCAGACGCCCGACTGTGGCATTTCTTTTAAAGCCCTTTATGTGGTGTCGCTCAGACGCCCGACTTTGGCATGTATGCTGTTTATTTCAAATTTCTTTTATATTGCTATGTTATTACATATTCTTAATTAATATGCTCGTACGCATCAGAGTTTTATTTATCATTTGTGACTGACGTCATGAGCATAAAATATTTTCAGCACATCATCATCATATTATGCCTGTGTTCATAATGTTTGTGAGTACATTCAAAGTACTCACTGGCTTGTCCCTGGCTATTGTCTTGGCCAGATTTTCTTGCGCGGAGAGGAGCGACCATGTCGACAGACCCGGAACTTAAGCAACGATGATAGCAGCCTCGCGAAGATAGGAGTTAACCTGGTCAGCTGTTCTTGTGGGAATTGGAGTCCCATAGACACTGATGATCCACAAACCACTTCCGCCATCAACCATTAGAAACCTTTTGTTGTACTCACAGGCCATAATGGTCTTGTACTACATATTTTGTATTTTGCTTGGAATTTCTGTATCAAGTTGGTGCCTCATCAGCTAACAGTTATCCTGGGGCTGGGGAGCACAAGGGCCATTTTCTGGGAATTAATACCCGGAGAATCGGTCACCACAGACTTGGTACCAAAGCCAGGCTGACCATTGGCTAATCCTATCTTGGCCAGGTCGGATAACTTAGGTAAACCAACCTACCAGACCCTAACCAAAACCCCAGCCAAGCTTCCCGTGCAAGATAGCCACACAGTGATCCCGACACTTTTGGCAGTCGGTGCCCAACCTATCAGCCTAGCCTATCAATCTCACGCCAGTGACCGATGACAAAAATGTCTCATTCGCAAGCGTGCGAAGGAAGACTCCGTTCCCTTTTCTATAAAAAGGGCACGCTAGCCTCAACCCAGCACAGCACAGCCTCTTCCCCAAACTAGCCACAATGCTTGGTCCCATAGTGCACAATGAGACCACAACAACCAATCTTGGAGGTTTTGTGACCATACTCGCAAACCTCACCCGTCGTGCCTACGCGTTAGAAGAGCCCCCAGAGTATTTTGTGTACCAAGGACCCATGAGCGGTGAGGACCGCCAATTCTGGGCCATTGTACACATCTATGATAGGGGTCTGTCGCCAGAACGCCCCTACAGGTTCACCGGAAGAACAACTTCCTTCGAGCCACAAGCCATCCAGCTAGCCGCTCGAGAAGCTATAGTTCAACTCCGGCAGTTGTCGCCCAGAGTTAACTATCGCTCGTTCTACTACTACCCCAGGCGTGAAGGGTATGGTAGACCACCCCAAGTCGCCAACGGAGATCACGAGACAGATCCCGCGTTATTGCACCTAGTGCGCTATGTAAGTGCACTAGAGGCATTGTTCGATCAAATCACTATTGATCTGATCGCAGCTCGAGGAGAGCTGGTTCGCCGAGCCCCGGCAAGCAGGGAAGCCGAGTCCGACGCCGACAACCCAGTCGTGCTGTTTGGACACCCGATCGAGACCCTGAGGTCAGCTCCAACCAGCGGCCAAGGTGTCTTGATGACCCCAGAAGTGTTTTGTCACCTTTTGGGAGCACACTCCAACGGGATTGTGGCCAACAATCCCCGTGATGGTCATCATCGCTACCCCGACCCTGCAGTTCCTCCGCCATCTCCGACTAATCCCGGTAGTGAGGCACGTGGAGAAGCCTCGACATCCACCAGAGACGCCCGTTTAGACGTAAACGAGGTAGACTGAGCCGTACGAGTAGTACCGAGTCTCAGTGTATCCCTGCTTTGTAATCGTGTAACCTTGTGTTTTAGCACAGCCTGTCGTGGTGCCTCTGTTTTAATAGTAGCCTTGCATAATTGGTCAGCGCATAGTTGCACATTTTCCGGACACATCTACCAAAACCAACCCCGACGACACCCACAGTAACACGTCTCTTTATGAGATATGTGTATCTCTGACACTGACCCCGACCTTTGGAGCTAATCTGGCAGATTTATTACCTTTCACCACGGTAAATAAACCAGCCCAGATGCTATATAAGAAGGCCACCTTGTGACCTTACCCAGCAACCCTCACCTCATGCACCACTCTCACAACCATTTCTCGCCATGCCGAGCCCTAGTATTTATCGGAGAACCCCCGATGCAACCCCAGGTAGCTTTGTCAAAATATTGTGGGACTTTACCTGCAGTACCATGGGTTCTACGCAGCCACCCCAGTATGAGCTGTTCAAATCGAGAATCACCCCTTCCACCTTGGAATATTGGGCAGCAATACACATTCCTCCCATAGACCCCAACCAGGATCCAACGGAGGTTTCCTTCGTGGGAAAATCTATGCCGACCCTACGCTTGGCCATAGAAGCTACTGCGGACGAAGCGATTGCTCGTCTTTGATCCGCAGTACCCTATGCCCGCGAACAAGGATATTATTACTTTCCGAGCCGTGCAACACCCGGGGGAGTAACATCTTTCCCCGGTGGGCGGATTGAGAGAGACCTAGTACTGGCCAACCTTATCCAGTACATCATCGCTCAAGAGCATTTGAACCAGCGAGTGATGGATTATCTCCAGAATCTCACTGATTTGAATCCTCAGATTGCCATTGGCAGACCACTAAGGCCCGATCCGGAGAGACGCATACATCGACTGATCAATCCCCTTCCTCCGATAGAAGAGGAGTGCATTCCATTGCCAGAGACATTTTCTCGAGACCCTGTCTAGTTACCATTCTCATTTTAGACGCCACTGCTATGCTTGTTATTTCAGCATTTATTATTACGTTGTAACTTATGCATGGTACTTCGAATTTGTGCGACGAGTCAAGTATTTAGTTTCTACTTATGTGAGTGGCTTGCTTCGTGAGTAACCTGTGTAACCGCGAAAATCCTGGAATGAGTTTTATTTTTCCAGAATTGCTGCATCTTTTATCCTCTCGCTGCATGGACTATTTATTTTTATTCACGCAACACCATGTCAGCAGACTCACAACCACTCGGACTCTTACACTACTTGCAATACATGCAACCTAGTTGCATCTCACCAACCACCCTTCTAAGCACTCCACATGCCTCCAAGGGAGAGATTAGCGGATAATCATCCGGATACTAATCACCTCCGGCACACCGATAACAGTTAACACCCGGGATTACGCCTAATCCCCGTGATCACCGCCACCGCGGAGAGCCAGCACCCGGGCGGCAGCATCACGACGATCATCAAAGATCATCGCGCACAGGAGCACAGAGAGCCCCAGCACTGCCGCCAGCCCTCCACACACCAGGATCACGTACCAGTCCGGCACCGTCTCCGCCATTGGAGCCTTGTCTCGAGCTCCGGTGAGCAGTAATGGAGGAGAAGGAGGAGGAGAAGCGAGGCCAGGTGCGAAGATGAAGAAGGAGCACCGTGGTCATTTTATAGCTCGAGATCGGTGTACGGTGGGCGAAGTCCACCAGCGCCGCTCGTCGCCCGATCGCCGGTGTTCGGAGGCGAATCCGCGAGCAGTGCCGACAGCACACTGACCCGCGAGGTGAGTGCACACTGCACCGGCAGCAAGCACGCCGCACACTACCGTAGTACGGCCTAGATGCCCTACGCGCTAGACGTTGCCGGTGGAGAAAGCCAGGAAAGCGCGCGGGAGAGAGGAAGAAGAGAGAGCTAGAGGAAGAAGGAGAGACTGACAGTGGGTCCCGGTCCCACCTGTCAGCCAGAGGGAGCACCGTACTCTCGGGTGCGACCAGCGTATTGTAGAATTTAGAATTTATTCTAAATTCACAGCGTCCAGCGCAGTAACCGCTCGTTTTTCCCTAAGCGTGGAACTTCTCCGCACAGCGCCAGTACCACACTGTAGTTATTCACCACTTATTGCCCTCTCACTGTAGCCACTGTTACTGCTTTGGTAAAATGATCCTTTACCAGGTAATGGTATTTTATTTCACAACCCTTAGCAAATCTCGAGGACGAGATTTTTTTCTTAAGGGGGTTAGTAATTGTAACACCCCAAAAATTTAACCAAATTTTTGATATTAAATTTTTGCCAGGAGTTTTAAAATTTTGCATTCTGGATTTTTTTCTGTTGAATTCAGAACTCTTCTTTTATTATTAAGGATTTTTCCCTAGTGGAGCTTTCCAAAATATATTGGACTTCTATGCTCTCTGTATACCAATTTCTAAATTAGTAGATTTATTTATTAAATTATTTCACCCTGAGCTTTAATCATTAAAATGGCTGTTTTAAATTTTTGGAGCTCTGTTTGTACTGCAACCAGTTGATAAATTTAACTAATATTCCAACCAAAATTTGGAGATGTCATGTGATGCCCCCAGATCACTTTTGTGTAATAATAAAATTATTTCATTGCTTATTTTGAGTGTTACACATGTTTTTCTTCTCTGGTCCAGTGGACATTTTTGCACTACAACCCCAATTAAATATTTCCCTAGAGCCTCCGCCAAAATTATGGGATGTCAGTAGTAGCATGCGATCCAACTTTATGCAAAAACATAGTGGTGTTCTTTGGAAAATTTGAGTGCTTCCACCTCCTTTTCATTCTGGACCAGACTTGTGTTTTCTACTACAACCCCATCCTTTCTTACTCTAGTGATCTTGTGCTTTCTCATGCTTGCAGTCAACCCTGCAAAACCCCTAAGTCGAGGAGCATGCTCTCTTTGGAACACTTTTGGTCCTTGTAATGATGCCATTTACTCCCTGTCCAGAATTGTAGTTTTGCAAAACTCGCACTAGCAAGTTTCTCCTTTTTGCAAACCAACTTCACCACCCTCTCTTACATCCATAGAGACACTGATCTAGAGATTTTGGCCACTCCAAGAACTACCTAGGTGCCTTTGGCATTTTGTCAAACACCCTGAGTGCACAGCCAGATTTGGCATGACTTCAAGTTTACTTGGTAAACCTGAGTCCCTGACCAATCCACCATGTCCCTTGACTCCATTGCTAACCCTAGACTAGACCTGTTTATTGCTAGCCTCAACCGCGACCTCTAGGCTGCCCTGGCATTCCATCGAGCAGGTCCCGGGCGTGCTCTGGGCGCGCCCAGAGTGTGCGTTTGGCACCCACGAGCGCCCGAGCCGCCGCGTCACGCCCCGCACTCAATCCGGTCCGTGACCGACCGCACCCAACGTGTCGTGTCCCCTTGCACCGCCACACCACCCCGACCAACCTGGCACCCCACAGCGCCACCGTCAGGACGGCCGTGGCGGCTAGCTGACGGACGCTTGCAGGCCCCGGCCGTGTCGGCGCCGCCCAAGCCACCAGCGCTTGCCACCTCCCTCCTGGAGCAGTGCGTGCTCATCCACAGCTTCGTCCTCTAGCGCGCGTCGCCGCCACGTCGCCCTAGCTACGGAACGGCGGTCGCCGGCAAGTTTATCCACGGCCGCCGCAAACCGACTCGGATGTGCTATAAAAGAGGCCCGAGCTCAAGCCCGCACGCAGGCAGCCTCACACCATTCCACTCGTGCCTCCTTTGGCCGTCAATCGAAGGGAGGGAGTCATCTTCCTCCTCTCCGGCAACTCCTACCGCCACCACTGCCCCAGCCACTTCGGCACCACCAGAGCCTCCCCCTCTCCACTCTCTCCACCAGGAGCTTTCTTTTCCTCCCGTGAGCCCATTCCCCTGCTCCATTTTGATCGGGAGCCACCGCGGCCCAAAAATCACTTTGTCCCCGAAGCCTCCTCCGCCGCGAAGCTCGCCGCCGGCAGCTCACGCCGTCCCCGCCGACCTAATGACCACCGGGAGGACCGCCCCAGTCTAGCGGATCCATCCCCACCCTCGGGGGCCCGCGATAAGCCGCCAAACGCCGGCGACGATCGCCGGAGTCCCCACCTCTGTTCGGCCAAAGGAAGGAGAGGGAAGGAGACTGGTCAAACCTGACCAGTGGGGCCCCCTGGACCCGCTGTCAATGACCCTGCCCAGTCCACGTGGGTTAAGTGGAAGCACATTTCAAAAATGCGCCTTCGACGTGTACGTTTATTCGAAACGTTTTCTTTTCTGTTTTATTTAAATAATAGATTTTTGACAAAACTTTGACCGGCTGTATCTTTTTAAATACAACTCCAAATAAATTGATTCTTTTTCCTACCTCTCTCAAATATTGTCTAGTTTATTTTAAGATTTATTTGAAAAATTTTCAAAACAACTTTTTGTGCTATTTTGTTTTTGTGTGTTAATTCATATATATTCTTTTAAATAGGATTTTTGAAGATTTCAAGATGTGTGGATGCACCCTTCTTTCCCATGACCTGAAGGCAAGCATTCTGAACCCTGGTGTAATTTTTGTGTGTGTTGTTTGACTCGGTGACAACACCACCGCGACACGAGCATTCGTCATTTTATGTGAGGAAGTGATCCTACTTATGAGTGCATGTTAATGATTTTTTTATGCTGATGAGTTGATATGGAAATCACCGTCATATGCCTTTCATACATACCGGAAGGGAAGCCGAAAAGGCCTCTGTCTTGGGTAGACACGGTCTTGTTCCTAGTCCTCCGTCGAGACGGTCGTGTCCGGTATGGCATGAGGGGTATGTCGCGTGATGTTTCTATCTGTTGTTTGAAATATATGCATTGTTATGCTAATCATGCAGATAATATTACAACCTCCTGAGTCAACCGTAGATTGAGTCTTGTGCCAGTAACCCCCATACTTGCTTCGTACTACCACTCGTCTCTACAATAAGTAGGGTACGTTCCGTAAGTTGTCAACCCCTTTCCTAGCACACACCGTACAGAGAGGCCATGGTGGAAGATACTGGAGGCATCCGGTAGTCATGCCACCAGGTCCGGGAGCATGGGTGTTTCGGTTGTAGCCAAAGGGGGTAGCTTCCCCAGTTTTGTGTGCGGTATAAATTTTGTGATCCCATGTTACGTCGAGGTTGTAGCCTCCCCACTTAGAGTTTTGCTTGACAAGTGTCGTGGGTGATTCCAGACACATGTGAGTTAAGCTGGTGTGTGCAAGTTAGGTGTGTTTTCAACAAAAAGACCGTGGACGGAATTAGTCCTGATGGACTAAAGGAATCCGTTACTCGTGGGTAAAGAGTACACCCTCTGCAGAGATTAAACCTATTCGAATAGTCGTGTCCATGGTCAAGGACTACAGTCTGGGATGGGTCAAGTGTCGGTCTTAGTGTTGGTCTTCGGAGGTGAAATCGTTAAACCAGAACTGGAATTACTACCTGTGACTTGTGATAATTATGATTATTATTATTGTTGACTAACCGTGTTATTATTATTATTATCGAGTATCCCTCGGATGGTTCTACCTCTGGGATATTCACTATGATTGTTTCTTTTAAAGCCCTTCTTGTGGTGTCGCTCAGACGCCCGACTGTGGCATTTCTTTTAAAGCCCTTTATGTGGTGTCGCTCAGACGTCTAACTGTGGCATTTCTTTTAAAGCCCTTTATGTGGTGTCGCTCATACGCCCGACTGTGGCATTTCTTTTAAAGCCCTTTATGTGGTGTCGCTCAGACGCCTGACTGTGGCATTTCTTTTAAAGCCCTTTATGTGGTGTCGCTCAGACGCCCGACTGTGGCATTTCTTTTAAAGCCCTTTATGTGGTGTCGCTCAGACGCCCGACTATGGCATTTCTTTTAAAGCCCTTTATGTGGTGTCGCTCAGATGCCCGACTGTGGCATTTCTTTTAAAACCCTTTATGTGGTGTCGCTCAGACGCCCGACTGTGGCATGTATGCTGTTTATTTCAAATTTCTTTTATATTGCTATGTTATTACATATTCTTAATTAATATGCTCGTACGCATCAGAGTTTTATTTATCATTTGTGACTGACGTCATGAGCATAAAATATTTTCAGCACATCATCGTCATATTATGCCTGTGTTCATAATGTTTGCGAGTACATTCAAAGTACTCACTGGCTTGTCCCTGGCTATTGTCTTGGCCAGATTTTCTTGCGCGGAGAGGAGCGACCATGTCGACAGACCCGAAACTTAAGCAATGGTGATAGCAGCCTCGCGAAGATAGGAGTTAACCTGGTCAGCTGTTCCTGTGGGAATTGGAGTCCCATAGACACTGATGATCCACAAACCGCTTCCGCCATCAACCATTAGAAACCTTTTGTTGTACTCACAGGCCAGAATGGTCTTGTACTACATATTTTGTATTTTGCTTGGAATTTCTGTATCAAGTTGGTGCCTCATCAGCTAACAGTTATCCTGGGGCTGGGGAGTACAAGGGCCATTTTCTGGGAATTAATACCCGGAGAATGGGTCACCACAGATCTGCTAGAGATAAGATAAATATTTTTGGTATTTTTATGATATAGATTGGAAAGTAAAGATTGCAAAATAAGATAGATCAGAAACTTATATGATGGAAAATAGACCCGGGGTCCATAGGTTTCACTAGTGGATTCTCTCAAGATAGCATAAGTATTACGATGGGTGAACAAATTACTGTCGAGCAATTCATAGAAAAGTGCATAGTTATGAGAATATCTAGGCATGATCATGTATATAGGCATCACGTCCGCGATAAGTAGATTGAAACGATTCTGCATCTACTACTATTACTCCACACATCAACCGCTATCCAACATGCATCTAGAGTATTAAGTTCATAAGAACAGAGTAACGCATTAGGCAAGATGACATGGTGTAGAGGGATACACTCAAGCAATATGATATAAACCCCATATTTTTATCCTCGATGGCAACAATACAATACGTGCCTTGCTGCCCCTGCTATCACTGGGAAAGGACACCGCAAGATTGAACCCAAAGCTAAGCACTTCTCCCATTGAAAGAAAGATTAATCTAGTAGGCCAAACCAAACTGATAATTCGAAGAGACTTGCAAAGATAACCAATCATACATAAAAGAATTCAGAGGATATTAAAATATTTCTCATAGATAAACTTGATCATAAACCCACAATTCATCGGATCTCGACAAACACACTGCAAAAAGAGTTACGTCGAATAGATCTCCAAGAAGATTGAGGAGAACTTTGTATTGAGATTCAGAGAGAGAGAAGAAGCCATCTAGCTAATAACTATGGGCCTGAAGGTCTGTGGTAAACTACTCACAACTCATCAGAGAGGCTATGGTGTTGATGTAGAAGCCCTCCGTGATTGATTCCCCCTCCGGCGGAGTGCCAGAAAAGGCCCCAAGATGGGATCTCACGGGTATAGAAGGTTACAGCGGTGGAAATAGGGTTTCGTGGTGCTCCTAGATGTTTCTGGGGTACATAGATATATATAGGCGAAGGAAATCGGTCAGGGGAGCCACGAGGGGCCCACGAGGGTGGGGGGGGGGAGGGGGCGCCCACCACCCTAGGGCGCGCCCTGGACCCTCGTGGCCATCTCGCCTGCTTCTTGACGTCCACTCCAAGTCTCCTGGATTGAGTTTGTTCCAAAAAGATCTCTCCCGAAGGTTTCATTCCGTTTGGACTCCATTTGATATTCCTTTTCTTCGAAACACTAAAATAGGCAAAAAAACAGCAATTTGGGCTGGGCCTCCGGTTAGTAGGTTAGTCCCAAAAATGATATAAAAGTGTAAAGTAAATCCCATAAACTTCCAAAACAGGTAATATAATAGCATGGAACAATCAAAAATTATAGATACGTTGGAGACGTATCAAGCATCCCCAAGCTTAATTCCTGCTCGTCCTCGAGTAGGTAAATGATAAAAATAGAATTTTTGATGTGGAATACTAACTAGCATATTTCTCAATGTAATTTTCTTTATTGTGACATGAATGTTCAGATCCAAATGATTCAATAAAATTTCATATTAACATAAAAATAGTAATACTTCAAGCATACTAACAAAGCAATCATGCCTTCTCAAAATAACATGGCTAAAGAAAGCTTATCCCTACAAAATCATATAGTTATGCTATGTTTAATTTTCATCACACAAAATACTCCCATCATGCACAACCCCGGTTTCAGCCAAGCAATTGGTTCATACTTTTTAACGTGCTTTAGCTTTTTTAACTCTCACGCAATACATGAGCGTAAGCCATAGATATAGCACTATGGGGGAATAGAATATGATGATGGAGGTTGTGTGGAGAAGACGAAAAATGAGAAAGTCTCACATTGACGAGGCTAATCAACGGGCTATGGAGATGCCCATCAATTGATGCGAACATGAGGAGTAGGGATTGCCATGCAACAGATGCACTAGAACTATAAATGTATGAAAGCTCAACAAAAGAAACTAAGTGGGTGTGCATCCAACTTGCTTGCTCACGAAGACCTGGGGCATTTTGAGGAAGCCCATTATTGGAATATACAAGCCATGTTCTATAATGAAAAATTCCCACTAGTATATGAAAGTGACAAAATAAGAGACTCTCTATCATAAAGATCATGGTGCTACTTTGAAGCACAAGTGTGGAAAAGGATAGTAACACTGTCCCCCTTTTTTTGGGCCTTCATTTTTTTATTTGGCCTTATCTCCTTTTTTGGCCTTTATTTTCAAGGGACAATGCTCTAATAATGATGATCATCACACTTCTATTTACTTACAACTCATGGATTACAACTCGATACTAGAACAAAATATGACTCTATATGAATGCCTCCGACAGTGTATCGGGATGGGCAATGAATCAAGAGTGTCATGTATGAAAAATTATGCATGGTGGCTTTGCCACAAATACGATGTCAACTACATGAGCAAGGCAATATGACAATGATGAAACGTGTCATAATAAATGAAACGATGGAAAGTTGCATGGCAACATATCTTGGAATGGCTATGGAAATGCCATAATAGGTAGGTATGGTGGCTGTTTTGAGGAAGATATAAGGAGGTTTATGTGTGATAGAGCATATCGTATCACGGGGTTTGGATGCACCGGCGAAGTTTGCACCAACTCTCAAGGTGAGAAAGGGCAATGCGCGGTACCGTAGAGGCTAGCAATAATGGAAGGGTAAGAGTGCGTATAATCCATGGACTCACATTAGTCATAAAGAACTCATATACTTATTGCAAAAGTTTTATTAGACCTCTAAGCAAAGTACTACTATGCATGCTCCTAGGGGAAGGGTTGGCAGGAGTTAACCATCGCGCGATCCCGACCTTCACTCATAAGGAAGGCAATCAAAAGAGCACCCCATGCTACAAATTTTTTACACATCTTTTACCATACGTGCATACTATGAGACTTGGAAATTTCAACACAAGTATTTCTCAATTTCATACCCAACTAGCATGACTCTAACATTACCACCTTTATATCTCAAAACAATTATCAAGCATCAAATTGATCATAGTATTCAATGCACTTTCTATGATAGTTTTTATTATACCCAACTTGGATGCCCATCATATTAGGACCAATTTTATAACCATAGCAAATACCATGCTGTTCTAAAATTCTCTCACAATAATATAAGTGAAGCATGAGAGATCAATAATTTCTACAAAATAAAACCACCGTTGTGCTCTAAAAAGATATAAGTGAAGCACTAGAGCAAAATTGCCTAGCTCAAAAGATATAAGTGAAGCACATAGAGTATTCTAATAAATTCTGAAACATGTGTGTCTCTCCCAAAATGTGTGCACAGCAAGGATGATTGTGGTAAACAAAAAATCAAAGACTCATATCATACAACACGCTCCAAGCAAAACACATATCATGTGGTGAATAAAAATATAGCTCCAAGTAAAGTTACCGATGGACGAAGACGAAAGAGGGGATGCCTTTCGGGGCATCCCCAAGCTTAGGCTTTTGGTTGTCCTTGAATTATCTTGGGGTGTCAGGGGCATCCCCAAGCTTAAGCTCTTGCCGCTCCTTATTCCATAATCCATCAAATCTTTACCCAAAACTTGAAAACTTCACAACACAAAACTCAACAGGAAATCTCATGAGCTCCCTTAGTGCAAGAAAGAAAAACCACCACTTAAGGTAATGTAATGAACTCATTATTTATTTATATTGGTGCTAAACCTACTGTATTCCAACTTATCTAAGGTTCATACCCCCTGATACTAGCCATAGATTCATTAAAATAAGCAAACAACACATGAAAAACAGAATCTATCAAAAGCAGAACAGTCTGTAGAAATCTGTAACTTTAAAATACTTCTAGAGCTCTAAAAATACTACCAAAATAAGAAGCCCTAGGAAAATTTTCTATTAATCTACTTCAAAAAGAATCAATTAAAAACCACGTTTCTGTGATTTATTAAAATTACTCTCGTGTGTGCAAAAGTTTCTGTTTTTCAGCAAGATCAAATTAACTATCACCCAAGATGATCCTATAGGTTCTACTTGGCACAAACACTAATTAAAACATAAAAACACATCTAAACATAAGCTATATGAATTATTTATTACTAAACAGGAACAAAAAGCAAGGAACAAAATAAAATTGGGTTGCCTCCCAACAAGCGCTATCGTTTAACGCCCCTAGCTAGGCATAAAAGAGAGAATAGATCTAAGTATCGTCATCTTTGGTTTTCAATTCATAAGTGGCTCTCATAATAGAATCATAAGATAATTTTATTTTATTTCTAGGAAAGTGTTCCATGCATTTCCTTAATGGAAATTGGAATCTAATATTTCCTTCCTTCATATCAATAATTGCACCAATCATTCTAAGGAAAGGTCTACCAAGAATAATATGACATGAAAGATTGCAATCTATATCAAGAATGATAAAATCTACGGGCACATAATTCCTATTTGCAACAATAATAACATCATTAATCCTTCCCATAGGTTTCTTAATGGTGGAATCTGCAAGGTGCAAGTTTAAAGAACAATCATCAAATTCACGGAAACCTAGCACATCACATAAAGTTTTTGGAATCGTGGAAACACTAGCACCCAAATCACACAAAGCATAGCGTTGATGATCTTTAATTTTAATTTTAATAGTAGGTTCCCAATCATCATAAAGTTTTCTAGGGATAGAAACTTCTAGTTCAAGTTTTTCTTCATAAGATTGCATTAAAGCATCAATGATATGTTTGGTAAAAGCTTTATTTTGACTATAAGCATGAGGAGAATTCAACACGGATTGCAACAAGGAAATACAATCTATTAAAGAACAATTATCATAATTAAATTCCTTGAGATCCAAAATAGTCGGTTCATTGCTATGTAAAGTTTTGACCTCTCCAATCCCACTTTTACCAAATTTAGCATCAAGATCTAAAAACTCCAAATTATTGGGACACCTTTTAACTAAAGTTGACTCATCTCCAGTCCCATCATTATCAAGACTCATATTTCAAAACAAAGATTTAATTGGAGACACATCAATCACTTTTAGATCTTCATCATTATTTTCATGAAAACTAGAAGAACACGCTCTTACAAAGCAAAATCTCTCTTAGCACGCGTCCTAGCGGTTCTTTCTTTGCACTCATCAATGGAAATTCTCATGGCTTTGAGAGACTCGTTGATATCATGCTTAGGTGGAATAGATCTAAGTTTCAAAGGATCAACATCAAGAGAAATTCGATCCACGTTCCTAGCCAATTCATCAATCTTAAGCAATTT
Source organism: Triticum dicoccoides (assembly GCF_002162155.2). NCBI lineage: Eukaryota > Viridiplantae > Streptophyta > Magnoliopsida > Poales > Poaceae > Triticum > Triticum dicoccoides. Next base: position 627,975,036 of record NC_041381.1, read on the forward strand.
TTCTTCAAGCAAAGCATTGGAATTCTTTTGAGAATTCATAAATTCTTTAACACTAATCTCAAAATCAGAGGGCATATTATTAAAATTTCCATAAGAGTTGTTGTAGGAATTACCATAATTATTAGAGGAGTTACTAGGAAACGGCCTAGGATTAAAGTTTCCTCTATAAGCATCGTTACCAAAATTATTCCTACCAAAAAATTCACATCCATAGATTCATTGTTATTCTATCAAAGTAGACAAAGGCATATCATTAGGATCAATAGGAGCACTCTTAGTAGCAAACAATTTCATAAGTTCATCCATCTTTCCACTCAAAACATTAATTTCTTCTATCACATGAACCTTTTTACTAGTAGATCTTTCAGTGTGCCATTGAGAATAATTAGCCATAATATTGTCTAGGAGTTTAGTAGCTTCTCCTAAAGTTATTTCCATAAAAGTGCCTCCCGCGGCCGAATCTAAAAGATTTCTAGAAGCAAAATTCAATCCGGCATAAAATTTTTGTATGATCATCCATAAATTCAAACCATGTGTAGGGCAATTGCGAATCATTAATTTCATCCTCTCCCAAGATTGGGCAACATGATCATGATCAAGTTGCTTAAAGTTCATAATATCGTTTCTAAGAGAGATGATCTTAGTGGGAGGAAAATAGTTAGAGATAAAAGCATCTTTGCACTTATTCCATGAATCAATACTATTTTTAGGCAAAGACGAAAACCAAGTTTTAGCACGATCTCTAAGTGAAAACGGAAATAGCTTCAATTTAACAATACCATTATCCATGTCTTTCTTCTTTTGCATATCACACAAATCAACAAAGTTGTTTAGATGAGTAGCGACATCTTCACTAGGAAGGCCAGAGAATTGATCTTTCATAACAAGATTCAACAAAGCAGCATTGATTTCACAAGATTCAACATCATTAAGAGGAGAAATTGGAGTGCTAAGGAAATCATTATTATTGGTATCGGAAAAGTCACACAATTTAGTATTATCTTGAGCCATCGTAACAAGCAATCCATCACACAAGCACACAAGAGGCAAGCAAAAAAGAGGCGAACGAGAAAGAGAGGGCGAATAAAACGGCAAGGGTGAAGTGGGGGAGAGGAAAACGAGAGGAAAATGGCAAATAATGTAATGTGAGGGAGATGAGTTTGTGATGGGTACTTGGTATGTCTTGACTTGAGCGAAGACCTCCTCGGCAACGGCGCCAGAAATCCTTCTTGCTACCTCTTGAGCACCGCTTTGGTTTTCCCTTGAAGAGGAAAGGGTGATGCAGCAAAGTAGCGTAAGTATTTCCCTCAGTTTTTGAGAACCAAGGTATCAATCCAGTAGGAGGCTCCACGCAAGTCCCTCGTACCTACACAAACAAACAAGAACCTCGCAACCAACGTGATAAAGGGGTTGTCAATCCCTTCACGGCCACTTGCGAAAGTGAGATCTGATAGAGATAATAAGATAAGATAAATATTTTTGGTATTTTTATGATATAGATTGGAAAGTAAAGATTGCAAAATATGATAGATCGGAAACTTACATGATGGAAAATAGACCCGGAGGCCATATGTTTCACTAGTGGCTTCTCTCAAGATAGCATAAGTATTACGGTGGGTGAACAAATTACTGTCGAGCAATTGATAGAAAAGTGCATAGTTATGAGAATATCTAGGCATGATCATGTATATAGGCATCACGTCCGCGATAAGTAGATCGAAACAATTCTGCATCTACTACTATTACTCCACACATCGACCGCTATCCAGCATGCATCTAGAGTATTAAGTTCATAAGAACAGAGTAACGCATTAGGCAAGATGACATGATGTAGAGGGATAAACTCAAGCAATATAATATAAACCCCATCTTTTTATCCTCGATGGCAACAATACAATACGTGCCTTGCTGCCCCTGCTGTCACTGACAAAGGAAACCGCAAGATTGAACCCAAAGCTAAGCACTTCTCCCACTGCAAGAAAGATCAATCTAGTAGGCCAAACCAAACTGATAATTCGAAGAGACTTGCAAAGATAACCAATCATACATAAAAGAATTCAGAGGAGATTCAAATATTTCTCATAGATAAACTTTATCATAAACCCACAATTCATCGGATCTCGACAAACACACCACAAAAAGAGTTACATCGAATAGATCTCCAAGAAGATTGAGGAGAACTTTGTATTGAGATTCAAAGAGAGAGAAGAAGCCATCTAGCTAATAACTATGGACCCGAAGGTCTGTGGTAAACTACTCACAACTCATCGGAGAGGCTATGGTGTTGATGTAGAAGCGCTCCGTGATTGATTCCCCCTCCGACGGAGTGCCGGAAAAGGCCCCAAGATGGGATCTCATGGCTATAGAAGGTTACGGTGGTGGAAATAGGGTTTTGTGGTGCTCCTGGATGTTTTCGGGGTACGTAGATATATATAGGCGAAGGAAGTCGGTCAAGGGAGCCATGAGGGGCCCACGAGGGTGGGGGGCGTGCCCAGCCCCCTAGGGCGTGCCCTAGACCCTCGTGGCCGCCTCGTCTACTTCTTGACGTCCACTCCAAGTCTCATGGATTGCGTTTGTTCCAAAAAGATCTCTCTTGAGGGTTTCATTTTGTTTGGACTCCGTTTGATATTCCTTTTCTTTGAAACACTGAAATAGGCAAAAAATAGCAATTTGGGCTGCGCCTCCGGTTAGTAGGTTAGTCCCAAAAATGATATAAAAGTGTAAAGTAAAGCCCATAAACATCCAAAATAGGTAATATAATAGCATGGAACAATAAAAAATTATAGATATGTTGGAGACGTATCAGGATTCGGGGGTGGCAGGCTGCACTGTTGCCACGCCCCGTCTCGCTGCCATTATGTAGGTGCAAACTTTGAGGGTGCAAGGGTGGGCCACTTGCTATGAGTCGGCTGCTCTGGTGGCCGCCTTCTAGGAGTCGGCCCACTCTGGTGGTTGCCTGCTAGGAGTCGGCCCGTGCCGGGGCCACTCTTTGGGCCTTGCCGCCTTCCTGCAGCCGGCCACTTGGATCAGCTGACCATAAGAAGGCGGACCTTTGTCTTTGATGTTTGAGGGGTGCAGCCGGCCCCGATGTCTTGAAACGTCATGGGGAGCTGATGGGGTTACCCGTGGTCATTTACTCCGACACCCATAGTTATAGAGTTACAGTCAAGAGGCAAAAGATCCTCAATAGACGGTGGGCCCTGGTGCAGCCACACCATGTGATACACTCCGTACGACTATAGTTTGTCAAACAATCGGCAACTTTATTTTGATCTTTGCTAGGCTTCTAAGGAATACTCGCGGTCTAACATCAACGCTTTGATCTCAGCTACAAGATGTCCACACTCCATGCGAGCAAGTCCATCTCCGGATAGGATGGGCGGAGCCTCCATAGAGTCCGGTTGGACAATGACTAGAAGGGTGGTGTGTTGGATAGCAGGAGTCATCCCCTGCATGATCGCATGTATCTTCACCCTCAGAGCATCATTGCAATTGAACACACATCGGTAAGCTATAAAATTTATCAACCCATCATGTCGTCGAAGGATCATACCTGCCACTGTTGAAACATCCATCCATAGACATGGCAACTTGATCTGCACGGGGGTGGCAACCAAGGCTTAGGTGGAACAACAACATTTTCCTCCTCTAGCAAACTCGTTCGTCCAAGACCGGCATCTTGCCTTTCACACTTTCCTCGGTACTATAACTTCTCGCGTCACCAAGTATGCTCAAGGGGTCCAACGAGAGAGAGGAGATGGTGACAGGCGCGGCGACACAAGTGCTTGCGCCTCTGCTGCTGGAACCTCTGCCGGAGGGAGACGGGCCTCCGTCACCGAAGTCATTTCCTGCACAAGATGGGCCTAGGTCACTAGAGGCGCCTGCGCTAGCGTGGTGACATGCTTTGTTCTCCTCCGTCGGGGGATAGGGCGGTCGCCACAGGAGGGTACTCAACTTCCATCCTCCGTCGTAGTGGATTACAGTGAGATATCATCAGGAAGACATCCTTGCTAGGCGGTACCTGCGGGAGGACAAATCAGTGTTGGATGGCGGCCAGATAGTGATCGATGTGTTCGAGATCTTGATCAGTAGCCCGATCTTGCAGCGGCGCCAGTGAGATCCCACCCCGGTTGATCTCGTTGATCTAACTACCACGCCTTCGGCTGCAGAATTGAAGGGAGAGGCCACACAGGCGGTGTCAATCGACTCCGAGTATCGGTAGTTTGGTGGCCATTTTTGGGTCCTTGCAGAAGGAGATGAAGATGAAGATGTTGCGGTCCAGCCCCTGACTGCCATTTCGCCACAGATTGCGATGTCGATGTCACCGCAGGTGAGTTGCAACATTCACAATGAGGACAACAGGGTGGTGAGGGCTCGCCGGGTCACTTGTCGGAGGCCAGTGGCGTCGACGGTCAAGCCTTGGAATGGCCCTCCCCAAGGTAAGTCTCCCCCAACTTACTTTGTCAGATTTTTCAAGCTAGATACTTGGAATTTGGTGAGAATGAAGAAGAAGAATAGGCAGCCAGTGGTAGCGCCACCGCCGGCACTAGTGGCCGACGGGAGCGGCAAGATCCGAGTGGCAAGGAAGGCTCGTTTGAAATGGTTGTTGGGCCAGGTTGGGCTGGATGCAACCGATATGGTCCTTGGCTTGCCAGGTACTGGGTATATGGCCTAGTACGAAGCCCTGGACATCGGGCCAGTGGGCGTAGCCTCGGCAAGGATGCATGATATGATGCTGGATCATGAACCTCGTCATGCACTTTCATTGACTAGGGTTAGACTTCGAATCACTCGACCTGGGTTCCCATCGCTAAGGTCGGGATGTGCCGCGAGGATCCTTATAGCACCGGCTATCATGCCGGAGGCCATGGCCGGCCGCGGGAACGGATAACCACTGCTGCCCAAGCCTATTTTGCCGTCGATCGGAGCTGAAGGCGCACGGCAGCCTACACCCCCTGCTAGGGATGGGCGGGTGGTGTCCATGAACACCGGTGCTCAAGGAGCAAGCGCGGCCGCGGCGACTATGGTGAGGTCCAGGACTACAACAGGTTTTCAGACGGCAGCTGCAATCCCCCTCGTGGACACTAGTGGTGATGGATACAGTGCCTCGCTACCCCTACTTTGTCACTGGGTGAGTACACCGCAAGATTGAACCCAAAACTTAGCACCTCCCCCATTGCAAGAAGAACCAATCTAGTTTTCCAAACCAAACCGATAATTCAAAGGGAAATACAAAGATACCAAATCATGCATATAAGAATTCAGAAAAGTCTCAAATAATTTTTGTAGATAATCGGATTATGAATCCACAATTCATCGGATCTCGACAAACACACCGCAAAAGAATATTAAATTGGATAGATCTCCAAGAACATTGAGGAGAACATTGTATTGAAGACCAAAGATAGAGAAGAAGCCATCTAGCTACTAGCTATGGACCGTAGGTCTATGGTAAACTACTCACGCTTCATCGAAAGGGCAATAGGGTTGATGTAGAAGCCCTCCGTGATCGAATCCCCCTCTGGCAGGATGCTGGAAAATGCCCCAAGATGGGATCTCACGGGAACAGAAGGTTACGACGGCGAAAAAGTATTTTGGTGGACGCTTCTGGTGGTTTGGGAATATTGTAGGATTTATAGAGCTGAGAGGGAGGTCGGTGGACTCCCGAGGGGCCCACAAGCTAGGGGCGCCCTCCCCCCAAGTGCGCCCCCTAAGGCTTATGTCCTCCTCGGGGATCTTCGGCCCCTCTCTCCAAGTTACGTGGGTGTCTTCTGGTCCAAGAAAAATCATCGCAAAAGTTTTATTCCGCTTGGACTCCATTTGATATTCCTTTTCTGTAAAACTCAAAAACAAGGAAAAAAACAGAAACTGACACTGGGCTCTAGGTTAATAAGTTAGTCCCCAAAATAATATAAAATAGCATATTATATTAAACATCCAAAATAGATAATATAATAGCATGGAACAATAAAAAATTATAGATACGTTGGAGACGTATCAGGAGGTCGTGGGTATGCTTGGCAGAACAACAGTGGAGGTGGCAGAGGGTTCACTGGTCCCCTTGACAATTTCATTGAGGGGGCTTCCGGTCCCAATTACTGCCACCGCGGGGCTTACCGTGTGAACCACAGAGGTAGGGGTGGCAGGCGGCGACCTCCACCTCGACCACCTCCACCACCGGCGCAGGCAACGGAGGTTGTTGCTTCGGTGGATCCAGCGGCTTCCTTGGGGACGGCTGTGGCAGTAACAATGCCGGCACTCTCAGGAGCAGCCATGGACACCGTTCGGGCACTAGCGGCAGTGAAGGTGCCTGCGACAAAGCCTGCTGTTGTTCGTGATGCTGTAGGTGCAACAAACCATGGGTCTGTTGCCCAAACTGTGCATAGGCTCAAGAACAAGATTACAACACCAAGATCAGACCAAGCAAGAGGGATCAATTCTTTGAAGGATCCAAGTGCAGATCAAGAAAACCAAGATGAGCCAGAGAAGCAAGATATCACTAAGGAAAGAACCTCCCTTGCTGGGTAGGCAAGCCTGGCAAGGTTGGGTTTGCCCCGAAAGCAAGCTTCCAGATCGCCCCGGCAGGCCTGCCGGGGCTTAAGGAGGCAAGCCACTCCACCGCTCCACCTCACAAGCAACACAAGTCACAGGTCAGTGCAGTGTCAAGCCCCAATGTGACTAAGTGGCTCCTTGTTGCACATGGCAGGACTACAAAAAAATACACTTCCGTGATGATACGTGTTTGTCACAGTAGGTCGCGTTTTTTGTCATGCACGTACATCCATGACAAATTTTTGACAGAATCAAGATAGTCATACCTGTGTTGTCGTAGAAGTGTTCCATGACATTACCAAAATTATCATCACGGAAGTGTCCACTTCCATGACGATAAATCGCGCGTCACAGAAGTGCTTTCGTCAAGGGTGACCGACATGTGGCGTCCACCATAACAGAACACCGCTAAGCTATTGGGTCAGGTTTTGGATCCGATAACCCGTTAATAGCCCCAACCAATGGGGATTTTCCACGTGTAAAATCATCATTGGCTGGAGGAAACACGTGTCGGCTCATCGTTGGGACAGATGTCATCCACTCATTGGACAGAAGTTGCCTATGATACGTCGACACGTGGCACGGCCCAACAGAGGCCCATTCCTATGAAAAGGCCGGCCTGTTTGACTTGGCCAAAAGGTGGCGGGCCGGCCCATGGAAAGGCTGTTAACGGCCTGTTCGCATATAACCCATTTACTGCCCGCTAACCCAAGGCCCGTTACGCCCTATCCGAATTAGGACCAATTGCGTCATCTGGGCCATCCAATATGATTCTAGCCCGTTTTCACTTCTGGCCCATGTATGGCCCATGACGTCTTTCGGCCCATATGATGCCCTATGTAACTCTTGGCCTATTAACGGCCCGTGGTGAAACTGGCCTGTAATGAGCAGTGTATCACGTTACACCCATTAACGGCCCGTGGTGAAACTTGCCCCGTAATGAATAGTGTATCACTTTATACCCATTAACGACCCATTATTCCGTTGGGTCGTTTCCAGCCCATGTTATCTTTCGACCTTCTCAGAGCCCATTTATTCTTGGGCTCATTTCCAACATTCGTTTACTTACGGCCCGTTACTGTCATTTTCTGCTTGTGGGCCAAATTCAACCCGTGGTTATAGTCGGCCCGTTTGTGGTTCATTAATACATTGGGCCGTTTTCATAGCGTCATGAAATACAGCCTATTAACGATGGCCCGTTATGTTCGGCCCGTGAACGGACGATTCCAACTCTAGCCCGTTTACGGACATAATGCGGCCTGTTATTGGCCCATGTTTGGCCAATCATACGGCCCGTATAAGGCCCATTGATGATACGACCCGTAGAAGGCCTACTGTTTCTACGGCCCGTAGAAGGCCCACTGTTTCTACGGCCCGTAGGAGCCCAGTGTCACTACAGTAAATATTAGCCCATGGTTATTGTGGCCTAGTTTTAAAAAATAGGTTATTGCAGCCACTAGAAAACCACGGAAAAAGAACTGCACTAACTACAAGCAAACAAATAAACAAGACAACAAGGAAATAAATAAGCAAGCAACTTATGCTAGGCTATCACGGCTATTACACATATTACATCCACTGGGCATCAAAGTTCGCCACTAGTGCAAATATAGGGAACAAAGCAGCATATAAACGCCGCGGCAAAACAAGTCCAGAATGAAACCACTTCAGAAGAGTTCAAGAAACAATATCTTGGGTACCCATAATGCTGGCAAGATGCTTAGCAAGCTTATTAACTTTCTCTTGTTTGGCGCTTAAATCCTCCAGCGCTTGCTATTGCACAAGAAAGTACGCATCTGAATTTTGTAGGGACTTCCTCAGTCGTTCGGCTTCTTGCCGCAGCACAGCTGACTGATGCCTTTCGGCTTGTAGCTGAGACTGAAGAAGCCGAAGTGATTCAGGCAGCGAGTTCAAAGAGCTTGTGCCAGCGGTACTGGCCAGTAACTCGAACACTACATCAACGCAGGACTGTGGGGTTTTCTCACTGTCTACAAGATCATTTTTATCACCTTTATTGGAGACCAACAGGGTTGTCTCACTATCTTGAACCTTATCTGCATTACTTTCTCTACCATTGAATAGTGGGGGTGCTCTTCTCCAATATTCTGTTTGCATACTACAAGAGAAACAAGCAGACACATCACAGGTTTAGCTTGTAGTATACGAAACTCATTTTGGTAAACCGGTTCAGTAGTAAGGTGGACAGGATAACGACATGAAACAAACATATATCTATGTACTATGGTCACTGTATTGTACATATCATTCTAGTTTATGTTCCCTAATCAAGATAGAGACACAGTTCAACTCATATATTTTTAAGACATAGCAGCATAGACATAATATAAGTGTGAGAAACTACACAGCATTGGCAGCACTTGTAATGTGCATCACATGAGAACATAACTGTTTATATAACTTAAACTGAAATCAACATAGAGCAAGAAGTTAGAACAACAATCCAGTTAAAGAAATAGGTTTGCGCCATTGGAGTTTCAATTGGATCATTCAGATTCAAAAGTAGTTGATATGAGTAAATACAGTGATGCAACAGCAAAGGAGTATGGACCATAGCTACGGAATCTGACCTGAGAACAGTTGCTCTTCTGCTTTAAACATGGAGTTTGGGTTAGCTGTGGTGGTCTTCGTGCTTTGGGCACTGCAGTAGCTTTACAAACTGCTCGTGTGGGGGTACTCTGTGGTGGACATGGTGCTTTGTCAACTATAAGTGGGTTACTATCCGCTGGGGTTGCGGTTAGATGGGTTGTAGCTGGTTCTCTGCCCAATGGTGTAAGTGTGGAATCTGGAAGAGTCTCGATTATGTGTGGTGGGGCTAGTTTGTGGGCCAGTACAACCATGGTTCTATCTGCATCGACGGGTAACACTGTCTTTTGTGAAGAACGGGTTTTTGCTCCCTTAGATACTGTCATCACCCCCTCCAATTCAAATGGCTGATAAACAAGAAAAGAAATTGAACGTACAGACATTGTATGATAGGCAGATGTGGTAATTCACATATATGTTATCTAACCAAACAGGACAGCATGGCACAATTTCACATATATGATGCCTAACTGAACAGGATAGCATGACATAGTTTCAGATATATGATGGATAACTTAACATGATATAATGGCATAATTCAACATATGATGAGTACCTAAACAGGATGACATGACAAAACTATATGATGTCTTTCTAAAATAGGTTGGGATGAAATAATTCACATACATGTTGTCTAAGTATATAGGATGGCATGATATAATTGACATAATTTATTCATATACTTAGCAGCTGGCACTCGCATGTATGATCTCTAAACTAAACAGATAGAATTCAATATTTTTCATATGATGTCTAAACTAAGCAATGCAAGACACCATATGCATCATATGAGAAATACAAACATTGCAACTTAGAGCATACACCTCAGGTGGGATATAGGACTGGTCATCTGTCTCTGAATCCTCCTCTGAGGAGATCCCTGTAACCATCAAGATATATGCTACAACAGGTACCATTGCCTGCTCTGAAGACCTTGTTTTCACTCCAGATTTTTCCATAACCGGCTCAAATGGTTGATACACATGAAGAGTAGTTCAATATACACAGATTGTCGACAAATGGAATACGTAATGAAAAAAATATGGAAAGAGATAATTCACATATATCATGCCTGGCTCCATGGCGGTGCATAATTCATATATATGATAACTGGCTGAAAAACATGGCATTGCATAATTCACATATCTGATATAGAAAGCAAATAGGAGGCATTCACACAAAGCATGTCTAATCTAAGTAGATGGCATGGCAATGCAAGACACCATATGCATGATATGAGCAATATAACCCAGCCAAGTTAGAGCATGCACCTCGGGGGGGGGGGGATACGACTGGTCATCTCTCTCTGAATCCTCCTCTAAGGAGCTATCTGTAACCAGCAAGAAATCTGCATCGATAGGTAGCACTGACTGCTCAGAAGACCTTGTTTTCACTCCAGATTTTCCCATGACCGACTCAAATGGCTGATGCACAGAAAGAGTAGATGAATGTATAAACATTGTTGACAAATGGAATACATTATGGAAAAAAATATGGCACAATACAATTCACATATACGATGACTGGCTAAACAGGATGGCATTGCATGATTCACGTATATGATGCCTGGCTTAAGAAGATGGCATTGCATAATTCCCATATACTCCCTCCGTTCCTAAATATTTGTATTTTTAGAGATTTCAAATGGACTACCACATACGGATGTATATAGACATATTTTAGAGTGTAGATTCACTCATTTTGTTCCGTATGTAGTCACTTGTTGAAATCTCTAAAAAGACAAATATTTAGGAATGGTGGGAGTATGATATAGAAACCAAACAGGTGGCATTCACACAAAGCAAATCTAAACTAAGCTGATGACATATAAGATGTATAATGTAAGCAATGCAAGGCACCATATGCATGATATGACCAACATCAGCATGCCAGGTTAGAGCAAACACCTCAGGTGGTAAACTGGCATGGTCGGCTCCTTCTGAATCTCCATCTGAATAGTTATCTTCCTCTGGAATACAATCTAGAAAGGGGGCCACTTCACCCACCATGGAGCGGCGTCTGCATGACATTATATTCGCACACAACAGTCTTCTCTTTCTCTCTACATGTTCAGTACGATTGTGTACAATATCTGACATGCATAATAATAAAAAATAGTTAGATTTTGTAAGGCCTAAGGGGTGCATGCAAAAATCAAGACTGATGGTAGCAAACGAGTGGATGGATCCAAAACTAATGATAGCAGGTAGATTATAGCTTCAGTTTAAAAAGATAGACAATGGATCATCTATTGTTTGTTGCCCACCCAACATGAACCACATAGAAGACCCCAGATGAACCAGATAGTAGACAAATACTATTCGTTGTTGGCTCGATATGAGACCCATGGGCAATTCAAAACTCAAGATTGAACGATAAAGTAGCAGGTAATAATAACCGATGTATAACATAAGCAAACATGAAAGACTGCGACCTCTCTTCTGGAACTGTGTAGTTCTCAGGTTCATCTGCTCAGTCGATGATGGTAATGCAGTTGGCGTGGCTGCCGGCAACGGGGAAGATGATCTGAGGCGGCAAAAGAAAGTCTGCAGGGGGGATCTCTGCTGCAGTGAACGCTTCTATCAATGGTGCACCTCAGGTGGGGTGGATGACGGCACGGCAGGAGCATGACATAACACACAGAGTTTTCTTTGACGCCTATCTGAAAATGAAGTAAACCTGTAAGGGCTCCTTAGAATTGGAGGATTCTATAAACACAGGGACATGAAAAACATAGGAATAGGATAGGAATGCACGTGCAAAACAGAGCATTTGGAAACATAGGATTTCAGTCAACCTGGGTGTTTGGCTCACATGAATTGGAAGAACAGAGGAATGGAGAAACAAAGTGATGCGACGAGTGTACAACCTCTTTGGCATAGCCTTGTGGACCTCAGCATCATTGGGTTGGACGTGGAGGATGGTGATGATGCTGGTGTGAATGTCGGAGGCGGGGAAGAAGATCCGAGGCCTCTGGAAACGGCGCCGAGGGTAGTGCTCCGCTATGATGGACGGTTCCGTTGTTGGAGCAGCTCCGCTAAGGTGTACGGCGACGTGACTGAAGCATGACAAGACAGACAATGTTAATCTGAAGTGGGACCCTAATATCATCTGCAATAGATGATGTAAAATACATCACCAAAAAGTGCTAGATGTAAAACGCATCAGCCGTGCCACGGCCACTCCGACAGATGTTGTAAGTACTGTTCACTCTAAACTTAACTGAAGAAAATGAACTTTGCAGTCGAAACTGAATTTTACTGTCGAAACTGATTGAACTAGTAACAAAGCATTGCAATAGATGTTTAGGGCGTTCGAGCACTAGTAGCAGAGAAGCAGTGATCTAAATCAGCAGATGCTCGAGCAGGGAACGCACTAGCAGAGAGCAAGTCATGCAGTAGCTCCACAAGCGAGTGCTAAAGCAACAACTCCTGTAGCTGTCGGAGGTCGTGCAACAGCAGCAGTAGCGTAAGCGAGAGCAAGAGCAGAGCAGCAGCACAAACGAAAGTAGGAGCAGTGCAGCAGCGCGACCGACAACAAGAACAGAGCCGCAGCGCGAGCGAGAGCCGGAGCAGCTGCAGCTAGTGCCGTTGTGGAAGTCGCCGCCGAGGAAGCAATGACATGGGGGAGAGACGCCGTGGATGGTGTGGCCGGTGACGGCGCCGTCGATGGAGACCCGCCATGTCTGCTCGGTATCAAGCACCGGCAGCCCCATGAAATCGAATAAAAGATAAAATGCAGCGGTGAGTGCAGAACCTCCTTGGTGGCGCCGAGTTGGCCTCGGCTTCATCGGAGGAATTGGTGAGGGTGCTGCGGTTCTGGTGGGGTAGGTCAAGATGGCGCTGTGGGGATTGAGGTGGCACGATAGACGAGGTGAACATCAGGGCATCTCCTTGGAGGTGGAGGACGGGGCGGCTGATCCGGCGGGACGACGAGATCGACAACGGATCCTCATCCGGTGCGGTGGATGGGGGACGGCGAGCTATTGCGGTGGACGACATAGTCGGGGAAGAGTCTCCGGCTGGGCGGCGGTCGGGAGGCCGAC